>NC_056743.1:598398907-598427597 GCF_019279795.1 Protopterus annectens
CCCTTTCCCAAATGGGTCTCAGTAGAGGCCTGCGAATCTGAAGTAGCAGGTATCAAGGGTTGCGAAAACGCCTCACTGAGTAGCGGCAAACTGGCGACTGGCTTAGAAGAGTCATCGGCTTTAGACCTAGGCAGCCTGTCTCTGTCTTTATGTTTGCGTTTTTTCGGAATGTTGGTAGTCTGATGGCTTACCGAAGACATATCTGGATAACTGAACTGAGTACCAAAGTATTTAGAAGAGTAAAAATACCGACGACAAATAGTTTGTTGCTTCAATAAGGCACAAAACCGACAGCAAGGTATGTCATGGTTAGGGCTTAGGCAAGGAATACAGTACGAATGGAAATCTTTGAGGTATTTGCTTTTCACAAAAAATACAATTGACTTTTACTGACATCGGTTTAGAGCAGAAAAAAGTTCCCCCAATGGGGTACTTAGCTTTAGTTGAAGACTTCGGTTCTGAAACTTGAAAACAAAAATTTCAGGAGTTGGCCGACTGGCACTTGCAAACTGCTTCTGCTTCGGGCACGGCAAGAAAGACAAGTTATCGCATCGGCTGCAAGCTTTATACCCCCGACTACCTAACGTCATGGAAGATGAGACAGCAACAGACGCAGGACCCAAGACTTTGATAATCAGGCCGACTGAGGGCTACTGCAAGCAGATAACCCAAATGTGATGACTGCAATAGTGAAACATGAAGAACATCATAGTTTCCCTTCATTAAGGGCATATACCTCAAATTGCCTGAAGGGGTGGTATTTTCAAACCTTCAAATCAGAGTCTTGAACCAGAGAAGTCACAAAATTTGTTTGACCTTCAATTCTTGCTTAGGAATGAAAAAAAACTGACAGCTAAATTATTCAGCCACCACCATAAACTAACTTGGCACTGGGAACAAATTTAACTGGCAAGGTTTCCCGGTCAGGGACAATTGTAGACATTGAGAGCATGCAAATCTGAAACTGCTTGGATGATTCAACAACCAAAAACTCCTAGGACATTTGAAATGTGCCACAGTCACAGTATTAGAGGGATGCAAATATTTCCTTTAGTCATGAAAATCAGTTTCACACATACAGGGAAGTCTAGGAGACTGTAGGTGGATAATCTACTTCATACATCACTTCAGTACTGCATATAAAGAAAGCCACAGAAACAAGCTGAAACCCTAGAAAAATATACCTTAATGGAGGAGTAAAAAAAGACTGCATTAAACAAGTCTGTAAACCAGTCCTACCTCTCAACGGTCCAGATTTTTGTGCATTATATTGTAGGTCTATTAATCACAAAATTTGTGTTTTTCTGGCAAATCACTGAAAATTAACATCAACTATTTAATGACAGCTTCAGACTTCATATCCTTTGGAAAAATGCATGTTAATACAAAACTTATTTCAGAAATTTCTGAGCTTGTAAGAGTAATATTTAAAATCTGCCTCTGACATTATGCCTTTGCATACCCTTTAACCTCATGGTTTCATTTTGTCTAGAATACTTGTTCTAAGACAAGGTATATAAAGCCGTACTAAAGGTAGAAAGTGTATTCTTACAGCAGGGTGCTTCCTTTGAGCACCATAAACATATCTTCCGTTTTGCAGGCATGACATGCAACTAGCAAGCCTCTCTGACTAAAATTATTTCAGATCAGTTGGCCATTAGGAATGTGTATCATGACAGGTTACTCCTGAAAAGAGGACACTGGCATAGACAGACTGCCAGCAAAACAAATAAGGTTGAGATAATCTAAACTAAGATTTAGATTGCAGAAAATGGGATGAAACTACTATGCTTCTTGGAAAAGCAGTAAGGATTGCTACTGCAACAACACTAAAGGAGCCAATATTTTATACATCAAGTTAAGCCAGTGTTGTGTTAAACACCTTGTGGCCAACATAATTCTGTCTCTTCTATTTTTACTTTTAGAAGAAATATTTCAATGAGACAGCAAGGAGGGAATGCGTACAGAAGGCCCACTCCCCAAAGGAGTAACAAAATGGATCCTTAAGCTTTTTGCACTTGGAAGTTCACACAGTATGTAAACTTATGAGAGACCCCAGTACTCCATGATCATGACAGGCATTTCCGTGAAATAAACTCTCTCTGCTCAGAACTGGACAGGCTGTTCTACAAAGGAATTCAAATGACTTGAAGACTAAATTACATTCCAAAACAATATGCATAAAAAGCATCACCCATCTTACAAGGATGAGTATTTCTGCATCTTTATGTGATGGTGTACCTCATCAGTGTGAATGCAAGACATAAGTGTAATAACCTTCTCATGAGAACACCCCAAAAGCAAACTTTGTCAGATGTAACACAAATATCCTCGAATGATATTTAAGAATATAGTATGATCTCAGTTCCTATGCTCAAATTTGGCAACAGGCTCAGTTTACTCCAGAGACATCTCTCCTTTGGTAAAGGCAGAAAAAATGACCAACCCATACTGTGGCAAATTTTACTGTGCCATCCAAAAAAAAAAAAAAAAATCATACAAGGAAGGCTCTGCTCCTTCACCAGAGTGATCCAATTCCACAACTTCTTGAAATATCCCTGATACTTTCACATATGTATTCAGATGTTGAATATCAAATGTGTTCAAATGTCTTGCATCTCTTTAAGAGATGGAAAATAGCAAGTACCTCTAAACATTTGCAGGAATAAAATGAAAAAAGGAAGTTATGTACTCACCATAATGTACTATGTTTGTAGTCCATCCCGCCCTTCATTCTTACATATGGGTTTGGAGCGGAGCCTCGGCTCCGACTCGGCCTGTTACAAAGCTCAAAGTCTATTAGTTGGCTCATGGCTAGGTAGGTATCCCATAGTGCACCAGTACAATCACCTTTATCTTGTTTGCTGCTAGACTATCGGAGGATATAAATAAAGGTCATCCAGAAAGAATAATGAAAGGACTCCACCCTGCCAAAGGTAACACTATCCTGTCTCCAGATCCTCAAGGACGGGGGTAGGTGGGTGGGTTCTTAAGAACTCACTTATGGTGAGTACATAACTTCTTTACATTCTGTAGGCCTATCTTGCCTTCATTCTTACATATGCAACAGCGTCCCTAGCACTTTATTCTTGGCTGGCTCATGGGAAAATACTCCTGAGTATCATGGAACCAAAGGAGGCTCTACCCCCTTGAGGTCAGGTCCAATTTGTAATGGTATGAGGGGTAGCCCAAGTTGCTGCTGCACAAACTGTCAATTCGAGCTCTGGATTGGAAGGCAGCAGATGTAGACTGCGATTCCTGTAGAATGACCCTTAATCTTGAACGGTAGAGTTTTTCCATTGCAGGAGTAAATGAAGAAAATACATCTCTAAATCCAATTTGACAGTCATCTCAGAGACTGGCAGACCTAGTCTAGAATCAGAAAAGGATACAAAAAATGGGTCTGACTGAGTACCTTAGTCCTGTGAAGGTAGAACCATAACTGCCTGTGAACATCTAAATTGGTGAAATTTGTATTCTGCTGCGTTAAAATGATTGGGGAGAAACACAGGTAATTCTATAGTTTGATTCAAATTAAAGTAAGAGCAAACTTTAGTGATAAAGGAAGGACTGGTGCGAAGAGAAGCTCTGCCTTTGTGGAAAATGAAATAAGGTTTTATATAGACGGTGCTTGTAACTCAAACTCCTCTAGCTGATTTGGATGGCTACTAGAAAAGTCTTCCAAGACAGAAATTTCAGTAGGCACAAATGGGGCAGGGTCAAAAGGCAGTGAAGTTAGCTTGGACAGGACAAATTTCAGATCCCAGGAAGCTACCGGTTCCTGAAAGGGGGTCACAGCAAATTAGCACCTTTAAGGAAGGTTTTACACAATGTGTGTGACATCACATTTAACTCATGTTGACCCAAATGAAAATTAGATATCGCTGCCAACTGAACCCTAACTGTGGCAGCAGCAGACCCCTGATGGAAGAGCTCAGACAATAATTCTAAAACCATTGGGATGAATGCAGTGTAAGGATCTACATTGTTTTCTTCAGCCCAGATGGAAAACCTTCTCCATTTACTAAGGTATAACTTCCTAGTGGAATGTTTATGCGCGATTTAGTGCGGAGCTGCTACCGTTGCACACTAGGGCAGCGCCGGTTAAGCAGATTTAAACTATTAGGGCTACCTAAAGTCCACTCTTCAAATTTTCCCTTAAAACTACCTTCCTCAAAGTATACTACTGTCCTATTTAGTGTATCCTACAACTATAAATTATCTCTACTTGACTCCCAAGTAGACTATTCTCTATCTGTATAGCGAAGCACTTGCTCCTACAGTACTTATCACCTCGATACAGCACTCTTGTTATAGAAAGTACCCCAAAAAAGCAAACCCCATTTCTCGGTCACCCACATCCCCCAGAACCTTTTCTTTTTCTGTCTATTCCATCTAGCATGTCGAGGGATCAGTTGCTAATGTCCTCTCCTGCTCAGCTGGTGAACCTGGGAATATTGAGGCAATGTTACAATTGCCTCATGTACACAGACAACCCTCTCCTCCTCCCACAAAACACAAATACATGCGAGATGCAACTATACAGCCAAACTGGAGGCTGAGCTCTCAACATAGGACTGGCATGACCAGACAGGAGGAGAAGGTAACCACACACACTATAGACCCAGTCTCACATAATACCATCACAACCTCAAATCATACACAAACACACAAAGACATACTCGAGGCTCTGATCAAAAATCTACCAAAACAGCAGAGGCCACCAAAGCAGACACCCAAACAACTACCACCTCAGAACACAACACCTGCAACACATAGACCACACAGTCAGAGTGTCAAGCAGTCACAGCCCTTAAGGCCAAACACAATGCCAGACACACTAGTCATTGGTGACTCCATAGTCAGACACACTGACGTCCCGCCACCAGACTGAGTAAGGAGAAGGTCACAGTAAGCTGTCTGTCGGGTGCTAGAATCCGCCACATAACGCATGCACTCAGGTCTCTCAACAGCAGGTACAAGTCTGACTCAATCATTGTCCACGCTGGTGTTAACGACCTGAGACGTACCTCCTTGGACTACATGAAAGAGACATAGAGGAGCTCTCTGATTATGTAGCCCAAGCAGGTATGACCCTGACCTTGAGCAGTATCCTACCTTCACCAAGAATGATGCCACAATACAGAGATAAGATGATCAGCTTTAACAATTGGCTTAAACTCTGGTGTCATTCAAAGGGGATCCAATGTCTGTCTGCCTGGGATGACATGCTGGACAAGCCACGCTGCTTCGCAAGGGACGGCTTGCACTTGTCACCCCTGGGATTCAGGATTTTGGCAAAGGCTCTTGCCACCCCATAGTGCCTTTTTTAGGCAAGGCTCAAATTCTAAACCTACCACCCTAGAACAAAACAAAGAAAAAAAAACTAAGGGTAATGCTACTCAATGCCAGAAGTCTCAATCTCAAGATGCACGCACTCGAGGCCCTTCTCAGTATGGAGAACATCGATGTCTGTGCTGTGACAGAAACCTGGTTCAAGGCTCCTGAGAGCACCCCAGCACTATCAGGTTTTACCTCGTATCATGCGTTCCGGCCCCAAAACCTGGACAATACCAAGAAAGGAAGAGAGGTATCCATATTCATCAAGGACACCCACACCTCAAGATTGGTGGCATCGCACGATGCATCGGAAACCATCCAGGTGCAATTAACCATAGGCAAGACTGCTCTGCAATTTGTAGCATGTTACAGGCCACCCTCGCAAACTCAGGAACCTCATATGGCCTTCCTGAAAACACTGGAGGGGATAAATGTATCTCCGAACACCATCATACTAGGTGACTTCAACTACCCTAATATAGACTGGGAACACTACTCAAGCCCAAACACTCTAGCCCAAAAGTTCCTGGAATTCATAAACTCAAATGCCATGGAACAACTAGTCACCATCCCCACAAGAGGAGAAAACATACTTGATCTCATCATCACGAACATGGGAGCACAATGTTCAACGCCGTAAGTATACCCCTCACTGGTGAGATCTGATCACAAACTAATCTCGCTGGAGGTCCTCATCCCGCCCCCACCTGAAATGAAAAAGACCACAGTAAAGAACTTCTCGAAAGCAGACTTCACACTTCTAAAGACTAGTGAGGTCTCCTTTAAGGCCCCTGAGCCGGCGGTTAACATTACTCAAACCGCTGAATCACTTACAAATGCCTTCTACCAGCACCTGCAGGGCTGCATGGATCAGGCAATCCCAAGCAAAACAAAGACTCTTTGTACCAAAGGCAAGTGTCCAGTCTGGTGGACCCCAGCCATAAACAAACTCTACAACAAAAGGAGAAAGCTACTACAAGATAGAGCAAAATCCTTAAAAGGTAAGACACCGCTGATCACTAAGTAAAAAGCTAAGAGCTCTCATAAAATCATCCAAAGCTAATTTTGAGAAAAAAATAGCTAAGGACTCTAAAGACAACCATAAGGCATTCTTTAGCTATGTCAGAAACCTAGGGGAAAACTCCCAGATATGCTCAGAATTAGTTCAAAATGTGAAGATTACTGATCCTACAGACATTGCCAACATACTGGCTGAAAGGTTCAGTGCAAACTTCTCACCCTCCCCTAAAGGAGAGATATCTATACCAAATGATTGTAGCCCCCAAACATCTCTAGCCCAGGTGAGAATTGCTCTCTCCAAGGCAAAGAACACAGCATCCATGGGACCTGATGGTGTCCCCGGCTGTGTGCTCCATGAACTCAATGAGGAATTAAACCCACAGTTAGGACAGCTGTTTAATCTTAGTCTCACCTCCGGATACGTACCCAGGGAGTGGCGCACAGCGACTGTGGTCCCACTCCACAAAGGCGGTGCCTCCACCGACCCTGGAAATTACTGTCCCATTAGCTTGACAAGCCTTATCTGCAAAGCCATGGAGAGGATCATAATGGATCTCATAAAGACATAGGGAACTTGCAGACTTTGGATCCAACCCAGTTTGGCTTTGTCAAAGGCAGATCATGCCTTCTAAACTTGGTTGACTTTTTCGAAACAGTCACCAAGGCCATTGACGAGGAAAGGCAGTCCATACAGCCTACCTAGACCTGAAGGCTTTTGATACAATACCTCACTCGGGTATCATTGAAAACTCATCAACTTAAATGTAAACCCATACATTACAAGATGGGTTGCAAACTGGCTGAGTGACAGAACCCACAGGGTCAGAGTTGCTGGCGCCATGTCAGACTCAAAGCCTGTCACAAGTGGTGTCCCACAGGGCTCAGTCCTGGGCCCACTCTTGTTTGGCATCTACTTTTCTGAAGTACAAGCAAACACAGGAGGGTTATGGCTGACAAAGTTTGCAGATGACTGCAAACTGGGCCGTAGTTGAAAACACATCCGACACAGATATCCTTCAGAAGGGTCTCACAGAAGCGGATAACTGGTGCCAGAGCCATGGCCTAAAGTTAAATGCCAAGAAATGCATAGTCATACCCTTCGGGAAAAATAAGGTTACCCCTAGCTACCATATAGGTGGCAATCCCTGAACACAGAAGAAGTTATTAGGGACCTGGGAACCCAGGTTGACAGTAGCCTTTCATTCGACACTCATATTGCTAAAGTAGTTAGGAAGACCTTCTACATTGCCCACCTTATCATGAAGGGATTCACATCTAGATCAAGGGAAGTCATAGTCTCCCTATACTCATCACTCATCAGACCAATGATCGAGTACAATGCCCCATTCGAATGTATCTGACCCGACACTTGCAGCAGCTGGAGAGGCCACAAAAGTTCCTCACCAAAAGGATAAAGGGTCTCAAAATCTGTCTTATGCTGCCCGACTGAAAGAACTCCAGTTATATTCAGTTGCTTACCGCTTGCTCAGAGGTGACCTATGCCTGACATACAAGGCCATGTCAAACCCAGATTTGATAAACATGCTTCATCTCAAAAAATCTAGATCCCTCAGAGCCACAAGGGCGGGAGACTTAAACCTCGACACGGTTATTAATAGGACGTGCTGGAGGGATAGATTCATCACCCAAAGACTCCCTATGCTGTGGAACAAAATCCCGGTGTATGTGAGGCAGAGCACCTCGCTGGCCTTGTTCAAGAGGAATCTTGACCAATGGATGGGAGATCGCAGATACACCCCAGGGGTTACCTCAGTGTCACTGCTCGACAGAGGCACAGCAAAATAATGGGCATAGTTTCTCCAAACTAAAGGGGTGGCGTAAGCCACAAAACTATGGGCTAGGCTTATAAATGCCCTCAGGCAGATAGCCTAGTATGAACCTATGAACCTAAGACGTGAAGATGCGAGTCACTGCAGGTGAAAAATCATGAAGCCTGACTGGGGATGGAACTGGAGCAGCCACGCTGTCAAGTTGAGGGTGTGGAGGCAGGGGCGAAGGGAGCCTGACGTGTGTCAAGTCATCTAGCACTGAGGCCAGAGAAAAAGGAACCAAATCTGATTAGGCCAGTAAGGAGTGATGAGAATAATTTTGCTTACCAAAAGCTTCACTTTCTGAATCACTTTGGATATGAGAGGAAAGGGAGGGAAAGCATAAAGGAGTCCCAAGGTGCCAATCGTGAACAACTGCATCTCTCGGGGACTCCCCCGGAGGGAGGATAAGGGAAAAGTAGCTGCTGCATTTTACGTTGATAGGACTGGCCAAGAGATCACAGCAAGGCCATCCCCATTTGCAGAAGGTCTGTTCCGCTATTTCCTGATTCAGGGACCACTCGTGAGGCATCAAGATTGCCCTGCTGAGTTTGTCGGCTATCAAATTGCTTGTCCCTGGAACGTGCGTTGCCACCAGAAAGCATTGGGAAGAAATTGCCCACTCCCAAATACGAAGTGCCTCGCGTCAAAGGGTGTAAGATCTGGTTCCACCTTCTTTGTTGAGATATCATACCACTGACATGTTGTCTGACTGGATTGCTATCGTCCCTAGAGGGAGAGAGCTGTGAAGTGTTTGCAAAGCTAGAAGCACTGCTCTCACCTCTAAGACAATAATATGCAGGTGAGCCTCATCATCTTGCCATGTGACTTGGACAGTCCTGCCTAGATAATGCCCCCCCACCATATCTGTGAGGCATCCGTGGTAACAGTAGCAAATGGCCGGCAATGAAGGAATGGGGTACAAGTTTAGTCGGGTGGGTTGAATCCACCAACAGAGGTCATTTTTGCAAGACTCTGATGATGATGTGGTGAAATAGAGGCAGTTGTTGAAAGGACCACAGAGACAATAGAAGCCATTGGAGAATTTGCATATGTAATCTGGTGAGAGGGACTAACATTATTGTGGAGGCCATGGTCCCTAAGAGTTTTAACACTGTCTTTGCCTCGACTTTCTGTAGGCGAAATAGAGAATTTGTCGTCTGAGGTTCTGCGCTCTTTCTGCAGGCAGACGAGCTAACATGGAGACTGTGTCCATTTATGCACCTACAGAAGTCACAAATTGAGAAGGCGATAACACAGACTTTTCCCAATTTATTGTAACCCCTAACTGGGAACAAAGATGGAGGGTGGAAACTCTAGTTTTAGTAGTAGATGCCTGGCAGAGGCAGTCAGGAGCCAGTCATCCAGATATGGAAACACATGGAATCCTAGACGTCTCAGGTGAGCTGTCACTACCGTCATACATTTGGTGAACACCCTGGGGGATGTGGTGAAACCAAAGGGCAGAGCACAAAATTGGTAATGACTAGCTCCCAGCCGGAATCGTAAAGGAGTACTCAACGCTCTGTCCATTTTTATACGATACTATGCATCTTGGAAGTCTATGGAGCACATCCAATTGTCTTTCCCTAACAGAGGGAGTATAAATTGCAGTGTCACCAATCTGAACTTGGCCTTCTTTACGGATTTGTTTAGTTTGCTGAGGTCCAAGATAGACCTCCAGTCCCCTGTACGTTTTGGCACTAAAAAGAATCTGGAGTAAGTTCCGAATCCTATCTGGTCTGCGGGACAGTTTGGAATACTCTGTTTGCGAGCAACTTGCCCACTTCTACAGTTGCTTGATCCTTATGATTGGGTGGAACATCAGGGATCTTCTTGGGAGTGTGAGGTGGAAGAGAAAAGGGTTTGGAGTAACGTCTGGTGATTATTTTTTGTACCCATTTGTCTTGGGTGACGTTTAGCTAGGCTTCTGGATACAAAGATATGAGACCCCCAACTGGCTCCAGAGAAACACAGCCGGGCCCCACATCAGGAGCACTGATAAGGATGGCCTCGAAACGAATCGCGGCCTCCCTGGTTTTGTGGGCCGCCCCTGACTCTAGGGCGATGTCTACTATTAGCTCCTCCTCCTCTGCCTCTGACGGAGGAGTCACCGTGTGCATCCCGGAAAACGTTCTGGGACTTCATGAACCACATCTTACCACCTCTCTAACCCTTAGCATATGGTCTAGAGGGGACGGTAAAACCTACTCCCATGGCAGAGGGTTTTCCCTTCTTGCTCGTAAGTGGTGAGATTATCGTTTACCTTGGGTCCAAACAATGAAGAACCGTCAAAGGGGGCGTTGGTAAAGGTAGACTTAAACGGCTCCGCAAGCGCATCCAGGAGTGTCTCCTAAGGGAAACTACTGAACCCGCTGCCATACTTGCTCTGTTGTCTACATAAAAGATTTGCCTCATGGAGAAATTCACGATGGAATTTAAGGTGGACAACTGAGCAGACACTTTCTCAGGGACTCCTTCAGTAGATAAACCTTGAAGAGCATCTCCTAACTCCTTAAGAAGATTTTTTGAAGTCTCATAAAATGCGTTAGATAGTTCAGCGATCTGGGTGTGAAAGCCACTGAAGAAAAGATACGCTTACCGTACCTGTCCATTGTATGAGACTCCTTATTCGGCAGATGGACAGATGAAGTCTCCACTAGCTCCTTCCTAGTGGCCGCCACCTCCACCATGGCATCTACAGGCACGACCTTGGACAAATAAATCTCTCTTTGGGGGCAGAAAAAAATGTATTGGGTCTTCTGGGAACTGGCTCCACAGCATCAGGAGTCTCCCACACGTTCCAACTAACGAGGTCTAAAAGTTCATCAAAAGGTGGAGGACACCAAAGAGGCTGAAGGTTGAGACTCAAAAGCCTTCAGGTACACATACTCCTCATCAGATGTGACAGTGGGCCAGCCGCCTCTCTGCTTAAGGATCTCTAAGATGTCTACAAAGGAGACATCAAAGGATGACTTGAGGGACCCTTCTGACTCCAAGATCAATGTCTGAAGTGATGGACTCATCCTGGGAGTCTACATGCTTCCTATTCCATGTCCTCTTCCAAGGGGGCTAATCAGAAGGGTACTCCGGGAAGGTCTCGGAAGACTGGTAGCCACCCACTGGGGGCTCCTGAGGCTGCGGGTTTCTCTGCTGTCGAGAGAGAGTAGGTGCTGAGACAGAGGTCAGTGCTACAGGTGGAAGAGCATCAGTACCACGAAAGCAGATCTCTCCTGCTCTGAAAACCACCCCAGGTCAGAGGAAACTGAGGTAGTCATCGACTCCATTTCGACAGGCTCAGAGATGGATATAGGGCCCAAGCTCACGCAAGCCGATGCACCAACAGAGAGACTCAGAAGAGAAGAAGTTGCGGTCTAAGTGCCCCTGTCGGGGCTGACCGGTGAGATTCGGCTCCTAGACACCATGGACAGCGCCAAAGGTGTCGGAGCAAAACTCGAAGGGAGCTTGAGCCAAGGATTCCACAAGTGGCACCGAAAACTCCGGCTCCGAAGACACGACTTGGCACAGAGTATGAACCACAAATGGGGGGGGGGGGGGGAGTGGACTCAGGTGGCTTTGGAACAGAATGGGTTGGAGCCAACAATTTGGGCAAAGACGACTACTTCAGGAGACTAAGCACTCCTCTCTCCACATCTTCCACTGATGGGCTCTGAGAGGATATGGATGACAGGGTAGGCGAACTGGATCTCTGTAGAATTGGAGATCTTAAGGTTGGGGAGACCGGCAAAGGATCACTGGACTGGCTCCGATGCAGATTTTCAGTAGTCTGCCCCAAAAGCCTTTGGACAGACACGGATGTACCAATATCAACAATCTCGACCAGCTCAGTGGACAGTCGAGTCGAAGAGGCAGAAGTCTTATCCAGCTTAGATAGTTTCTGAGGAGGTTCCAATTCACTAGTCGGCGCCAGATAACGCCTCTTGGTCGGTTTAACCTTCTCTTTCACGGAAGAAAGCGATTTGGATGAAGGGCTCGCCAAGTCTACCTCGAAAGAAGGCTTGAGGAAACCTTTCAAAATGAACTTGTTCTGCTCCTGGAGCTTAAGGAATGGCAGAATAAACGAGTTTTCTGCAAATGAATGGCTCCGACACAATATACACACAATTACTATGGCCATCCATTATTGACAAATTCTGGAAAAACTTTATACATTTTTTGAAACCCGAAGGGTTTGTGGTCTATAGACATGTTGACGAGTAATGCAAGTAAAGGAAGAACGCACTGACTAGGTCATCTAACTTAAACGGGCCTAGCACCAACAAGCACACACACAGAGTAAAGAGGACTAGGTCCTCAAACTTAAACAGGCCTAGCCCTGAGGAAAATACAAAATAGAAGCGGACTAGGTCCCCTAACTTAAATGGGCCAGGCTAGATAGGCTAAGTTGTAGAAAAATAAACTAGTAGTAGGCAAGGAACTAGCAAACGCTGAACGCAAGCTAAATATTCTAAATTAAAAACCAAAGCCCAAAAAGCAGACCCGCAGAGAAAACTCTGTAATAAGCAAAAAGCACTGCACACAGCATAAATGTAAATATAGAGAGGAAAATAGGGTCCAAAACACGGACCTACGAAACAAAGGTAATGAGAAACCTAACACACAGGATACTAATGGAGAACAACAAGGGCCAATGGCCAATCAGTTCTCAAAAAACTAATTTAATATCAAAAACACCCCAAAAACTAACACTCCTAACACTACTAAACAATATCTAGTAATAAGATAACTAGCTATAGAAAACAGTAAAGTGACAATACAAAAAGTTTAAACTTAGCCACAGCCAAGTAAGAAGCACTTCTGAACTCAGACGCGGCAAGAGAGATCTGGGGATTGTACTGGTGCACTATGAGATACCTACCTAGCCACGATCCAAGTAAGAGACTTCGAGCTTCGTAATAGCAGAGTCGGAGCAGAGGATTGGCTCCAAACCCTTATCTAAGAAAGGTGCGATAGGACTACAGAACATTAATCCTTCATGTGCTGACACTTGTCATGAGGCAAAAAGATCTTTGTTGTCTACATGCGCAGGAATGCCCCAAGGAAACCATTTCAGTTTTGAGGGATTCAAAGCAGGCCTCCCAAGCTTTTTCTAAGCACTTTTTTGCTAGCATGTTCATCAGACATAAAAAGCCTGTCTATCAAATCAGTTCTCCTAGACTGGACTACCCCAAGACAGTACAATAATTGACAAGTAGGTCCATAACTAAGGCAGCCATGGTGGTTAGTTGGGTGGCTGCCAGCATCCCAATAATAACAATAATAATAAAGGCCCTAACCCTTGCTACAGATGGAGACAGGAAAAGTACAGTTATGTACCTACCATAAATGTAGATGTTAGAGTGCATTCACTGTTGCAGTCATTACACTTGGGTTATCCTGCTGGCAGGCTACCCGCAGTCGGCCTGAATTCCAAAGTCCTAGTCCGGCGCCAGTTGTTACCTCTTCCCTGTCAGTGCGGCAGGGGTATATAAGATGCAACCAATGCCATTTTCTTCAGTTTTTCTTGCCCCAGATGTCAGGTGCCCCCAAGAAGGTAGGCAATACATATTGCTTAAAAAAAACATACAGTAAAATAACAATACCTTCATCTGCAAGTAAATATACCACATAGGTTGTATTGGATAGATAAGTATAGATAGGTCCCAGCAAAGAAAAGGGGGTGGAGGGTGGGTAACCTGTACTGTGAATACATTAACATCTACATTTATGGTAGGTACACAACTGTACTATGTTCGTGTTTCACTGTTGCAGTCATTACACTTGGGTTGAATCCCAAAGCTGAGGTAGGGCAGCTGGGTCTAAATAGGATTAGGAGTGGCTATGAGGCCCTGCAGAACTGCAGTGGCAAATCCTGCATTGGATTTAGAGTAAAGAGGTAAGTGATAATGCTTGGTAAAAGTGTGCACTGAACTTCAAGTTGCAGCCTCCAAAATTTCCTTGGTTCGTACTCCTCTGAGAAAGGCTGCTGAAGTGGCTACTGCCCTGGTAGAATGTGGCCTAATATTCTTAGGCACTGACTTGCCATGCTGTGTGTAGCAGTAAAGAATACAGTTTCCTATCCATTTGGAAATAGTCTGCTTTGAGATGGCCTTGCCCTGTGATCCCGCAGCATATGCTACAAAGAGTTGCTCAGTTTTCCTGAAAGCTTTTGTTTTGTCCAAGTAGAAGCGTAGCTGCCTGTGCATGTCCAAAGAGTGCAGAAGTCTCTCCCCTTTATTCTGGAGATTTAGATAAAATGTTGGCAAATGAATGGTTTGGTTAAGAAACACACTGGATACTACCTTTGGCATAAATGTTGGGTTTGTCCTTAGAAAAACCCTGTCCAGATGAAAAATGATAAAAGGTTCCACTGCCATTAATGCCTGTAACTCCGAGACTCTTCTTGCTGAAGTTATTGCTAGGAGCAGAACAGTTTTCCATAAGAATTTTATATCAGCTGTATTGGCTGGCTCAAAAGGAGGCAGTGTGAGCTTTTCCAAGACAAAGCTGATGTCCCATGTAGATATCGGTGCTCTCCTTGGGGGTCTTATGTTTTTTGCCCCTCTGAGGTACTGTCTTATCAGTGGATGTGAGAAAATGAGAGGTTCTGTATTGTAATGAGCTGAAATGGCAGAGGCATGAATGTTAATTGATGAGAAAGATAGGCGTTTGTCCAGCATCTCCATTAGGTATTGTAAAATCTGAGGAATATTTAGAACAAGTGGTTCAAGTCCTTGTGCCTGGTTCCAAGCACAGAGTCTCTTCCATTTTTCTGCATAAGATTTCCTGGTGCTGGGCCTCCTGGCTTCCAAAATGACATCCATAACAGCTTTAGAGAGAGGTGTGTTCTGAGTGGCTATATTATTTGCCATGCAGCCAGATTTAAGGTTCTGAGTTGGCTGTGCAGGATTTGATTGTTTTGTTCATAGGTTCATACTAGGCTATCTGCCCTAGGGCATTTATAAGCCTAGCCAGAGTGTGTTTGGCTTTCGCCACCCATTTTAAATTAATTTTGCTATGCACTTTTTCGAGGTTAGCATACTGTGCTCTCTGTCTAACAGTGACACAGAAGTGATACTCGGGGTAAACCTACGATCTCCCATCCACTCAAGATTCCTCTTGAAGAGTCAATGAGGGACTCTGCCTAACCTGGACTGGGATTTTATTCTAGAGTGAAGGGAGCCTCTGGGTTATGAATCTGTCCCTCCAGCATGTCCTATTTATTTCAGTGCTGAGGTTCAAGTCTCTCGAGCGCGTAGCTCGATGGGATATGGATTTTCTGAGGTGCAGCATGTCCATTAATTCCAGGTTGGACATGGCTTTATACATCAGGCACTATTCGCCTCTGAGCAGGCAGTATGCCTGCTCAGAGGCTATCTGAGCAGGCATACTGCCTGCTCAGAGGCGATCTGAGCAGGCAGTATGCCACTGAGTAGAGTTGGAGTTTCTTTAACCGGGCAGCATCTGGCATCTGTTTGAGCCCTTTGATCCTCTTGAGGTACTTTTGGGGTCTTTCCAGTTGCTGCAGGTATCTGGTAAGGTACATCCCAAAAAGGGCATTGTACTCAATTATGGGCCTGATGAGGGATGAGAATCCCTTCATGATTAGGTGGGCTATATAAACTGTTTTTCTAACCACTTTGGCCACGTGGTTTTCAAATGAGAGATTGCTATCAACTTGGGTCCCCAGGTCACTAATTACTTCTTCCGTACTTAATGGATTCCCACCTATGTGGTTATTTGTGGGCACTTTGTTTTTGCCAAAGGGGATGACTATACACTTTTTGGCGTTTAGCATGAGGCCATGGCTCTGGCACCAGTTGTCTGTTTCTATGAGGCCCTTTTGGAGGATGCTTGTGTCGGCTGAAGAATGTATTATGGCGCCCAGTTTGCAGTAATATGCAAACTTGGTCCGCCACAGTCCTTCCGTGTTTGCCTGTACCTCTAAGAAATATATACCGAACAAGAGAGGTCCCAAGACTGAGCCTTGTGAGACTCCACTTGTAACTGGTTTGGAGTCTGACATGGCTCCAGCAATTCTAACCATGTGGGTTCTGTCCTTGAGCCAGTTTGCAACCCATCTAGTGACATAGGGGTTTATATTTAAGCTGGTGAGCTTATCTATAATGCCTGAGTGGGGTATTATATCAAAGGCTTTTGCGAGGTCCAGGTAGGCTGTGAGGACCACCTTCCCCTCGTCAATGGCCTTGGTGAGTGTTTCAAATAAATTGACCAGGTTTAAGAAGCAGGATCTGCCCTTAAAGCCAAACTGGGTAGGATCCAGTGTCTGTAGGTCCCCAATATCTTTATTTATGAGGTCCATGATGATCCTTTCCATAGCTTTGCAAACCAAGCTAGTCAGGCTTATGGGGTGATAGTTTCCAGGATCCACTGAGGCACCACCTTTGTGGAGAGGGATCATTGTTGCTGTACGCCACTCTTTGGGTACATATCCTGTAGTAAGGCTGATACTGAACAGTAGTTTTATGTTTGAGTTTAGCTCTTGGAGTTCATGTAGGACGCAGCCCGGGACACTGTCTGGTCCCATTGATGCTGTGTTTTTTGCTTTGGAGAGGGCGGCTCTTACCTGAGCATCTGACATGTCAGGGGGGCAGCACTCTGCTGGGATAGATATTCGCCCTTTTGGTGGTGGTGGGGGGGGGGGGTATGCGCTGAACCTGTCAGCTAGGATGTTGGCAATGTATCAGGGTTCGGTGTATTTTTTTGTCATTTTGGACTAAGAATGACCATATCTGGGAATTACCACCCAGGTTCCTAACATAACTAAAGAAAGCCTTGTGATTATCCTTAGTGCCCTGTGCAATTTTTCTCTCAAAGCTGGCCATAGACGATTTTTTGAGTGCCCGGAGTTTTTTGCTAATACTGATCAGAGATGCCTTCCCTTTTTGGGATTTTGCTCCATCATGTAGTAGCTTCCTCCTTCTATTGTATAGTTTGTTTATGGCTGGGGTCCACCAGAGAGGACGTCTGCCTTTGGAGGATTAGGTCTTGGTTTGATTTGGGATTACATGATCCATGCATTCCTGAAGGTGTTCATAGAATTCATTTATAAAGGATTCTGCGGTCTGGGCCGTATTTTCCACAGGCCAGGGGGCTTTCAAGGATTCCACCTCGGTTTTGAGGAGTGTGAAATTTGCTTTAGAGAAGTTTTTCAATATGGTTTTCTGGGCAGGAGGTGGGCTTGGGATGTGAATATCCAGTGAGATTAGTTTATGGTATGATCTTACCAGTGAGGGATACACTTCTGGTCTGGAGCATAGAGTCACCATGTTGGTGATGATCAGGTCCAGTACGTTTTCCCCTCTTGTGGGAGTGGTAACAAGTTGTTCCATAGCATCTGAGTTTATAAATTCTAGGAACCTTTGGGCCAGGGTGTTGGAGCTACAATAATGCTCCCAGTCTATGTTTGGGTAGTTGAAGTCGCCCAATATAATGGTGTTTGGAGAGACCTTCATATTTTACAGTGTTCTCAGGAAGGCCAAGTGGGGTTCCTGGGTTTGGGAGGGTGGTCTGTAGCAGGCTACAAACTGGAAGGCAGTTTTACCCACTGCTAGTTGGACATGGATGGTCTCTGATGCTTCGTGCTGTGCCCCCAACCTGGAGGTGTGGGCATCTTTGACGAACATTGATAAACCCCCTGCTTTTGTGGTTCGGTCCAAGTTTTGGGGCCGAAAAGCGTGGTATGAGGTATAACCTGGTAGTGCTGGGGTGCTCTCGGGAGCCTTGAATCAGGTTTCTGTTACTGCACAGATATCGATGTTTTCCATGCTAAGGAGAGTTTTGAGTGCGTGCATCTTGAGGTTTAGACTTCTGGCGTTGAGTAGCATTACTCAGTTTCTGATCCCTTGTGATACCTATGGAGGTGAGTTTGTCTTTTGAGCCTTGCCTAAAAAGGCACTATGGGGGTGGCAAGAGCCTTTGCCAATATCCGAAAGCCCATGGGTGACAGGTGCAAGCCATCCCTAGCGAAGCATCGTGGCTTGTCGAGCATGTCATCCCAGGCTGACAGGCATTGGATCCCCTTTGAATGACACCAATACTTAAGCCAATTTTTGAAATTGATCATCTTGTCTTCATATTGTGGCATCATTCTTGGGGAGGGTAAGATGCTACTCAAGGTCAGGGTCATACCGACCTGGGCTACACGCTCAGAGAGCTCCTCTGTCTCTTTTCATGTAGTCCACGGAGGTACATCTCAGGTCATTCACACCAGCATGGACAATGACCGAGTCATATTTGTACTTGCCTTGGAGTGACCTGAGTGCGTGTGTTATGTGGCGGATCGTAGTGCCCAACAGGCAGCTCACAGTGACCTTCTCCTTGTTCAGCCTGGTGAGCGGGACGTCAGTGTGCCTGATGATAGAGTCACCTATTACAAGTGTATCAGGTGTGTTGTTTAGCCTTAAGGGCTGTTACTGTTCGGCACACTGGCTTTGTGAGATAAGTGTTGCACGTGTTTTGTTTTGGGGTAGCGGTTGCTTGGGTGTCTGCTTTGGAAGTCTCTGCTGCTTAGGCAGATTTTTATTTAGAGCCTCCGAGTATGTTTTTGTGTGTTTATGTGTTTGGTTTGCTGTCGTGGTAGGTCTATGTGAGACTGGAATTGTAGTGGGTGTAGTTTCCTTCTCCTCCTGACTGGTTACGCCAGTACTAAGTTTAGAGAGCTTAGCCTCCAGTTTGGCTATATAGTTGCATCTCTCACATGTGTTGGAATTTGTTGGGAGGAGGAAAGGGTTGTCTGTGTACATGAGGCAATTGTAACATTGCTCCAAGATTCCCAGATTCACCAGCTGGACCGGAGAGGAGATTGACAACTAACCTTTGGACATGCTAGAATAGTATGGAGAATTCCTTTATAATTGAAAAAAGGGCCAATGGGGAACAAGTTACTCAAGGGGAGTTTATGAGGGTGTAGTGCTTTTAATGTTTTAGTGCTGACTTAGTGAGCAAGTGCCATGTAACTTAAATGCAAAATTGACCAACAGTAACTTTCTTTCAAGTGAAACAAGGAAATAAGTACAGTAAGCACTGCAGATGTTACTAGGGATCCACAGAAGCGCTGAAAAGCCGCGTTTTAGGTGGAATTAGCATTTCAGGGAAATAAGCAAACAAGCATACAAACAAAGCTAGATTCAGCAGGCCTGGATCTAGTCTATGCTACAGCAAACAAGGTGTACCAATTTCAGTAAGATACAGTTCAAATATGCAAGCACTATAAGCCTTTAACCAGAAATTCCCAGCTCAGAAGGGCAGAGTCCAGCCTCTCCTCCCACAAGAGTGCAGACCACGAACGTTCTTAATGTAAAATAACTGGCCTGAAGCCCAAGTGCTTAAACCAGAACTAATACACTTTTAGAATAGCAGACACTGAGCACTCAGTCAGCAGTTCCCAACTTAGAAAGATGTAAGCTACCTGTCCTGCCACCACAGTGCAGGCCACAAACCTTCCTAATGTAAAACAACATGTCTGAAGCCCAAGTGCTTAAACTAAAAGGCTTAGAATGAGTTACACCAAGCAGTAATAAATACAACTGAGCACTTTTAAGATGACGCAAAAGCAAAATAAAGTAGGAAGAAACACAAATAAAGTGAAAGCAGATAAATTTTTTTTAAGTGGAAAGAGAGAAAGGAGCAGCAGAAACTAAGCTGACTGGCCTTCGCAAATGTTCTCCCTGTACTGGGTAGAAAGAGGTAATGACACTAGATTGGGAGGAGGGCCCCAGATCAAATTTACACTAGGGGCGGGCAACTGTAAAGCCACCAACTATACCAACAGGGAGGGAGGGTGGGAAACAAACAGCAGAAATGTTTCTCAAAGCTGAAAAGCAGCAGTGAGCCTTTAAATGAAAGTTTTGAACAGCTAAAGGAGCTGAGATGATGAGGAATTTGAGGTAAAGTCCAGGCTGGGCCTTGAGACAAGCTCTTTAGGATTGGGTACCAGTGCTGGCGTGGCCAGTCTAGGGCAATCAGAAACATTTTGGGCTTCTCTTGTCTGACTTTTAGGAGTACCTTGGGAAGGAGAGGCAGTGGAGGAAAGGCATAAACTGTTAGGGTTTTCCAGCTTAATGATAGAGCATCCACTTTCCATGCTTGTGAGTGATAAGTCCTTGGGCAGAATCTCTGTAGTTGGCAGTTGTGAGGGGAGGCAAAAAGATCTATGTCTGGGCATCCCCATTTCCTTGTTATCATTCTGAAGATCTGTGGATCTAGTTTCCACTTGAGGGCCCATGAGATTTCTGCTTAGTTCATCTGCCAGAGTATTTTTCTTTCCAGGCAGGAACTATTTTATTTTTTATTTTATTTTACATTTGTTTACCGGGAAAGTCCGACTGGAACTAGGTCCATTTACAGCGGAGGGCCCAGGGAGAAAAGCTCCACAACAACAGTTTTTTACAATAAAAAAAACTTCATACAATAGATCTTTCCAGGCAGGTTTACATTACACAAAGAGGACCCTGGATGTTGGTTATTTGGGAAGAAAAAGAAAACAATATATATACCCATCGCAGAAGGTAATATCGTAGGAAAAAGTAGCTGAAAGTAGTCCTGTTCTAGGAGTTTTTGAAGTACTGAGTATTGGGCATAGTGAGCAGTTATAGAAAGGAGAATAGAAGAAATGGAGGGGATTAGGAAAGCATTTATGTAATGCAAGGGACAGGGCCATGACTGCAAGAGGTGTGGGCTTGACTGATTTTTTGAACAGTGAGATAGATGTTAATGAGGATATATTTTGGGGGTGCTTATTCCATTCCTTAGCGATGGTATGAGATAAGAGGGCTTTCCCTGCAGTGTTGTTGGCTTTGGACATGCAGAGCAGGGTCTTGTCTGATGAGCGTAGAGGACGGTTTGCTGAGTATTGGTTTAGGGCTGGCGTTTTGTGGGGATGCTTTAGTATGTTGGTGATGCCTAATTAGCCGAGGGAGCACTAACCATTGTAGGTGTTTTAAGGCAAGACAGTGATGACTTCTAAAAGTGTAGTTATTGGCAAATTTTACTATCTTATTGTAGCATGATTCTAGTTTGTCAAGGTCTGTTTTCCTGATGTGAATAAGGATTGGTGATGCATATAGTAAAGTAGACAAAAGGTGGGTTTGGGCTAGGGTGAATCGTGCTTGGTCTGATAGAAACTGTTTGTATAAAGTTCCTAATTTTTTATGAATCTTTTTAATGGTTTGAGAGATGTGGACATTGAAGTTAAGATCCTAATCTATTTCAACACCAAGTAGCTTAATATGGGGGGAGGGAGAGATTAATGTGTCGTTGATGGAGGTGATGGTGAAAGGAAGAGGTGTGGTTTTGTATTTGTTTTTTTGGGGGTTTAGAATAAGGTGGATATCAGTAATCCATTTTTCTACAGAACAGGAGGATTCTTGGGTAAGTTTCTGAAGAGTGGTTATGGTTGGGGCTGAGCAGATTAGGGCAGAGTCATCTGCGGACTGTGTAAGTGATGCATGCAGAGTGGAGGTATGTAGTTTGTTGGGGAAAATGGTAACTAGTAAAGGACCAAGTATTGATCCTTGTGGAACGCCTACAGTAGTTGGTAGTGGTGATAGTATGCCTTGCCATTTTACTGACTGTTTTCTATCAGAGAGAGTGTTTTTGAACCAGGAAGTAGCAGAGGGGGCAAAGGATATGGCTGTTACAGTGTCTATAAGAAGGTTGTGTGAGACCATGTCAAATGTATTGGATAGATCTAAGAAAATGGCCGATACAAAGTTGTTGTTGTTTCTAAGTTGACTGACCTGGTTGGTAAAGGAGAGGAAAAGTAGTTGTACTACGGTTTGGGTGGAATCCATATTGTGTGACGGACAGGAGATTATGTGAGGTTAAGAAGTGCATCACCTGGGTGTGAATACATCTCTCCATGAGTTTAGAAAGGGGGGATAGGATAGCAATGGGGCGGTAGTTTGATAGGTCATAGGAGTTGCCCCCTTTGGGTAGGGGTATTATGCATGACACTTTTCATAGTTGGGGGATGTAGGCTTCCTTTATGGTGCGATTTAGAAGTAAGATGGGGTAGGCTAGGGATTCTCCAGCTAATTTTAGGAAAGTAGTGGGTAGGCCATCTACTGCGAGAGAGGTGGGTTTTAGTTTTGAGAGTCATTTTTTTTACTGTGGAGGTAGGTATGGGTGACAGAATAAAGGGAGGTATACTGTTGTGATCTAGTGTTGGGGTGAGTATGGGTTTATTGTTGGATAGATGGGTAGATAATGATAGAATAGAGTCTGTGAAGTGACTGTTAAACTGGGAAGCTATGCTGTCATTATCATTGTTGGTGTTGGGAGCTACGTTGTAGTTTGGCAAGGTTTTAGAAGGGAATTTAAAGCCTGCCAGAGCTTTTTTGGGTTTTCGGAATGTTTGTTTTGGATCCCTAGGAAGTAGTTTTGTTTGTCCATTGTTATTTGTTTTTTGGCCTGGTTTCGAAGTTGTTGATATGTTTATCTTGGTTGGTGTTATTTTTTTTCCAGTTCTTCCAGGAATTATCTCTGGCTTTTAGTAGTACTTTTGGTGTCCTATTTAGCCAAGGGGCATAGTTAACTTTAGTTATATGTTTCCTGATGGGAGCTAGTATGTTTAGCACTTTCATAAAAGTATTATTGAAATATTCAACTGCCTGGTCTAATGGTACGGTTTTCGTAGTGGGTGCCAGTTACTTTGTTGCAGCATAATGTTAATAATTTGTGGATTTACCTTGTGTTAATTTCTGGTCTCCCTATATAGTATAGGTTTGGGTAGGTTTACTTGTCTATGAAGGAGGAAAGTGGGGCAGTGGTCACTCAGTATACATCAGGTAGGCAAGCCCACATGATAACTTTGTTTGGGGAGGTTAACTAACATCCAGTCAAGAATGGAGGGTTTATTGGATCTTTTGTCAACTCTGGTGGGTTCTTGGATTAATTGTGAGAATCCAAATAAGTTTATATGGTTGGCAGGATTGTTGGCATTAGAGGCTAGCCAGCCTAGGTTTAGGTCTCCTAGCAGGATGGTTTCTTGGGGCAGGTTGATTGTAGACCACTGCAACATATCCTCTATTATAGGCAAGTTATTTCCTGGAGGAACGTAACTGCAGAGGATGTTGATTCTCTCTGTTTTGGAGGGAGATAATGGAGCCTAATGTTTCGGAGATGCCAAAAATGGGAAGTGGGGTATTAAGGGGTTGGAGGTTAAGTGTGTTTTTAAATAAGAGTGCAACTCCGCCACCCTTTTTGGTACTTCTCTTTTGCCTTAGAATGTTATACCCAGAGGGGAGAATTTCTTCATTTTGGGTGGTGGGTTTTAGCCAGGTTTCAGTTATGGTTAGTATATCTGGTGAGGAGTGGGCTATGAAAGCATTTAAGTCTTGTAGTTTGTTGGATATACTTCTTGAGTTTAGGTTAATAATTAGGTCTGTTTCCTGTTGGTGGAAGAGAATTTCATAGCTTGGACCTGGGTTTGGGTGTACGTCTCCTGAGATTAGCAGCCATCTTTTGAGGAATAATTTGAGTTTGATTGCGTGAGCTAGGTCTGTATGATGTCTAGGAGCTGTTATTCTATGGGGAGATAATGTGGTGTGTGGTTTGTTTATATAATATAATGAGCTACTATTAAATAGTGTGGGGCAGATTATAATGGTTGTATGTGTGGGTAGGTATGTGTTATGTGGAAGGTAGTGTTTAATAGTATGATAGCAAGTATGGATGTAGTGTAGCCTAGAGCAGTGAGTTAGTAGTAGTGGTAGTATGCCTTGCATGATTTGACAGGGATTATTAGAGGAGATGTATGTATGTAGCAGGGTGGGGTAAGAGGGTGGGAGTGGATATGGCAACTGAGGGAGGGTGATAGGTTGCAGAAGTAGGGGTGTGACCCTTAGCAGTATAAAGGTATGACCACTGGGGGCGGGTGGGAATTGGGGGCAGGGCAGGGGAGCGGAGTGAGCGTAGCAGGCGAACGGAGCGGTAAGAGTTGAGAGGAGTGAGAGTCCCACGAGAAACTATCAGTGAGTTGACCCTTTGGAATTGTAAGGTTCAACAGCTATATGCTAGTAAAGTGAGAATCTCTGGGTGGGGTAATTCACAACAGTCTAGAGAGGGGACACACAAAAAACAAATATGCAACATATAGTACTACAAGGGCTAGGGGTACAACTAAAATATGCCGGTATACGGAGTACCATTTTCTAAAAATGGGTAATTGCTGCCACCTAGTGGTGAAAAATCATACAGTGATACACTATTGTTTAAAATGCAGGCAGCTAGAAATTGTTAAATCAGGGAGTGGAGTAAATGGGGTGCATGGACGGCAGTAGGCTGCTATTGTGTTACACTGTGGGCACTTTAGGCATTAAAATACAACAAACTAGGATGAAGCAAGTAGTTCTTACTTAATCTCAAAACAATAGGTGAAGACCCGTAGATAGTTCTACATACACATTGACTGCTTTTTAAGGGAGAACAGGCTGCAACCAGCGCTGTGGTTGTTTTGGATACAGGCAATCCAGGGATGATCTCCTTAGGAGGTTATAAGTCTTTGGTGGTTAACTATACTTTGAGGAGCACCCAAAGTTGGAGAGCGAGGGAAACAGCGAGACGCTGATTCCTGTGTGAGGGAGAACAGGCTACAACCAGCGCTGTGGTTGTTTTAGATCCAGACAATCCAGGGATGATCTCTTTAGGAGGTTATAAGTCTTTGGTGGTTAACTATACTCTGAGGAGCACCCGAAGTTGGAGGGTGAGAGTAACAGCGAGCAACTAGCGTTCATGAGCAGCCTTACCGCAGAACAGTAGAGCGGGTTTGAGTTGCAGATATACTTGATAGGCAAGTGCTGTGTTCCACAAAGTCATGCCTTGCCTGCAGAGGGGGAAGGAATGTGTGCCCCCTTGCTTATGTACCACATAACTGTAGTATTGTCAGTCTTTAGTAATAGCTGCCCTGGCTGTAGTAGATCCTTGAAGGTCGTCAGGGCATTCTGCACAGCTAGCATCTCTTTTTGATGGATATTAAGATGCATTTGGTCTACGGGCCACGTGCCCTGAATACATTTTCCTGCCGTGTGTGCCCCCCAGGCATAATCCGATGCATCTGTTAGTGTCTGCCTGGCTGTGGGTAAAGTGAAAGGCTGTCCCTTGTTGTGGTGACAGTCCAGTGCCCACCATCGAAACTCCTGTTGCAGGCAGGGAATAAGAGTGACTATTGTTTTCCAGGCTGTGGCAATGTTCAGTCCAAACACTTTTTAGATACCATTGTAGCTTCCTCATATGCAGTCTGGCATATGGAATTAGCAGGATGCCATGAAGCCCAAAGCCTGCAGAATTTTTCTTGCAGGTAGCTGGGCCTTTGTTGCCATCATTTGAAAGTAATGAGTCAGTTGCCTTTGCTTGTCTGGCGTGAGATAAGCCATCTGGGCAGTTGTATTTAAGCTTGCACCCAGGAATATTATCTCTTGAGAGGGCACTAGTTTTGATTTACTTTCATTTACTGTATACCCTAGGCAAATAACTAATCTTTTTACAAATGCCAGATGCTTTAGTAGAATGTCCTTGCTCTCTGCTTGAATAAGGCAGTCGTTCAAGTAGGGATATATATGAATTCCTTTTTGTCTGCAAAATGCAATTACTGGTGCCAGGCATTTTGTGAAGACCCTGGGCACAGTAGATAAGCCAAAGGCAGTGCAGAGAACTGGTAATGCATTGAGCCAGCTATGAATCTGAGGTATCTTCTGCAAGACTGTGATTGGGAAATGCAGGTATGCCTCTGAGGTCCAAAGTAACTATCCAAGCCCTTCTTGCCCAGCATGGGTAGAAGTTGTGCAGTGTCAACATTTTGAATTTTGAAATATCCAGGAAAGTATTTAGAATAGACAGGTCCAGTATTGGTCTCCAGGCTTTGTCCTTTCTGGGTACCAAGAAGAGCCTTGAGTAAAATCCTTGCCCCTGTTCTTGCTGTGGTACTTTTGAATAGCCCTCATATCCACGAGAGCAGACATTTGTTTATGTGTCTCTGCCCATTGATTGTGGCAAGTGTCATACCTTTTGACCTTGGTAGGGTGTGAAAGTGGAACCTGTAACCCTGAAACAATATTCAGTACCTATTTGTCCTGGGTGATCATGTGCCAATTTTGTGAAAAAAGTGCTAGTTTTCCCACTAAGAGTGCTGCCAAAAGGTAAGTGCTTGGCATTTGGAGAGTAAAGTCATTGGGACTGTTTCCTATAAGGTTGTGATTTGTCTTCTCTGCCTCTGGAGGCTGAAGCACCCCCATTGTTTAGGTCTGTATGAGCCTTGGGGCTGAGATCGGCCTCTTGGGCGTCTCTATCTGCCTCTCTGTGACCTGTCTGACACTGGAAAGGACCAATTTTTAGAAGGCCAGTTCCTGCTAAATCTAGGTGGCTGAACTTGTAAGAAATCCTTTACGGTCTGCAATCATTTTGCTTTATCCTCCATTTTCTTTAACACCTCTTCTGCCTTAACACCAAACAAAGTATCATACTGTAATGGAGCATCCAATAACTTTGCTTTAACATTTTCAGGTAAACTCTGTTCTCTTAAAGCACACCTTCGAATGACCAAACCAATAACTGCGGCTCTGAAAGATGCCTCTAATGAGTCAAAACCACATTGCAAAGTATGCTTTCCCACTTGTTCAGCTGCATGCAATAAATCCTACATTTCCTTGTTCTCAGGACATTCAGAGCTTGCAAACATTTTCTGTTTTAGCAAAGACATTAGGTATTGTTGATATTCAAGCATGTGAAACTGGCAATTTAAAGCCCTTACAGCTAAAGTAGCAGAGGTGTAAACCCCCTCCCCCCAATCTGTCCAGTGCTCTAGAATCCCTATCAGGGGGAACAGGTTTTTTTGCAGTGGAAGCCTTGACCCCTTTGGGAAGCTGAGAAATAGTTTCTGGATCAGCAACAGGGTGTTTATAAAGACATTTATGAGAATCTGGAACCCTGTAGTACCTACCTGGCTTAACTGGTGCAGGGGGTAATGAATCAGGAGTCAAACTGGATTCAGAAAAAACAATCAAAAATATCTAGTACGGGGGGATAGCAAGAGGCCTGTGCTAAGGCAATAAAAAAGACTGAGCCTTTTCTTGGATTCTGAATAATCCTGGCTCTCCCAATGGAAATGTTCCCTCATGGTTGGTGGGCAGGGTTTCCCCAAAAGAGTAGTCCTCAGGAGGAGAGGCTGAAGAGATAGATTCTTCAGCATCAGAGTCCTCATAGGGAGAAAGAGAATTTCCCTGTTCTGAACAGGAATCAGAAGAAACATAAATCTGGTAAGAGGAGTCATAGTCAGCGTCTTGCGGGGCCTTTTATCAGGAGGGGGATGGGAGCCCCTGATCAAAGTAATTAGGTCCTCAGCCATTTTGAGCATCTGTTTCTTTGGCATGGATGCCAGTCCAGGAAAAAGCTGTACTTGTTTTTTTGCCTTTGAAGGCATTTTAGACTTAGCCTTGGCTGCAGAAAAAGTCTTGATAGTAAGCTGCATAGGTATGAAAACACCCTCAGAAGCAGATGCCTGCTCAGCAGCTCAGGAACCATCTGAGGGAATTGTTTCCATAAGCCCAATACCTCGAGTTTCCAGAAACCTAGCTGTCTCCACGTGGGAGTCTGAGGCGGCTTGTGGCTCTGAGGTAGCGGGTGTCAGGGGCTGCAAAAGCTCCTTACTGAAAAGCGGCGAACCGGTAACTGGCCTAGAAGAGGATTCGTAGCCTGTTTTGGACTTCGGATGCCTGTCTTTCTTTGTCCTTGCACTTTTTATGGACTCCGGTCATCGGTTGTTCCGACGGCATTATATAGTTAAACCTTCGGCCAAAGTAATGAATAGTAAAATCAAACAGACGCTTAATAGTGCGTTGGTTGAATCTAGCACAAAACCGACAACTAGCAATGTCGTGGTCAGGGCCAAGGCAAGGAATACAGTAAGAATGAAAATCCTTATGAGGTATTTGCTTCCCAAAAGAAATACAATTGCTAACTTTTACTGACATCTGACTGGAGCAAGAAAAAGTTTCCCGAATGGGGTACTTAGCTTTATTGAAGACTTCGGATCTGAAATTCAAATTCGAAAATCTCAGGAGTCGGCCGACAAGCACTTGAGAACTGCTTTTGCTTCGGGCACCGCCTGGCAAGAAAAATGGAAGAAAATGGCGTCGGCTGCATCTTATATAACCCTGGCACACTGACGTCAGGGAAGAGGTGACAACAACTGACGCCGGACCAGGACTTTGGAAAACAGGCTGACTGCGGGTAGCCTGCCAGCAGGATAACCTAAGTGTAATGACTGCAACAGTGAAACACAAACATCCTGCATCATCCTGAAAGCCAGTAAGCCTTCCCCATGCAAAAACATGATTTAACACACCAGAGAATGAAAGCTGCTGCCAAATGATCACCCCAGAAGATGCACCTGCCTCCCCTGCATGGGTTATTAGTAATCCATGGCGTACTCCACTGGTGGCGCAATATTGGAAAAAGTAATCCTAGGTTCAGGCTTTTTTACC
>NC_056743.1:598428097-598460597 GCF_019279795.1 Protopterus annectens
ATATATATATATATATATATATATACACATATATATATATATATATATATATATATATATACACATACTATTTCACACCTCAAGAAGATCAGATTGGTCTTATAGTCCTATAAAAATACATGCAGTATAATAAAATAAATTGGTATAGTTTAGACCCCAATAACCTTTAAGAAGTTGTTGGTTTACACATGACTCCCTCCAGCGATGATTGTGGTCATTGTACATATCTCTTTGGAGTAATGAAACTGTTAATATAAGATTTCTCTGTTTTTACTAATTGTGACTGTTGTGTAGGAATATATTACTAATTAAGACTCACTGCGTTTTGTATTTAAATATACTTTGTAGTTTTTTTTGTTACATATTATTCATATGTGTGGAGCTTTTTTCCCCGGGCCTTTCCTGAAAATGGACCTGTGTCCACTGGAGTATTCTGGTTAACATATGTAAAATAAATAAATATCGTTTAACTTCACAATTTCAGAAATGGTTTTTGCGAATAATGACTTACACGAAAAAGATTGTCGTAATTTACATTAGTGAACGATCGCAGGAACTAGTCAATAAAATGTCAACGATTCACATTTGAATAGTTGACATTTTTTCGAATTTACCTCAACATCCAGTGCCTTTCAAAACACGTTTTGCATGGGGGCAAGCCCCCGTGCATCCCCCACAGCCCCGCTAGTTATATATTGCAAGTCCGAGGCTGCACTACAGTGAAGGAATGGAGTAGATGTCCCGATCCCTGCTGTAGTTCAATCTCAACTCAGAATGCCATACTCTCAAAAGTGCGAATGCACATTGGCAATTCCCTCTCTTGTGTTTTTGTCACATCTTGGTTCTCTAATACGAACCATTGAAAACATGCTTTTGCTCATCTGCTGTCGCAGATGTGTACCTTGACAGTGTGATGGTTAACCATTTATATGGGTCTAGTTTTACTCACTGAATTTGCACTTCGAATCCAAAATTGCCGACTCCACTTCAGTGAAACACCATTTGTCTAAAACCATGGAGTACCGAGCTGCTTTCCTTAGGCAACAAACCACTTTGCCACCAGGACAAAAAGTCAATGGGAAGAAATTAAACCCACCCAAGTGGGGGGCTTTTCCTCCCCCCAACCTAATAAATATATTAACTCCATGGTCACACTACACTGGGGAAAAGGGCAAGGTTCACCTTGGTGGTAGTCCATAGTTTTGTTTTATTGGTGTTTCGCTGAAGTGGAGTCAGCAATTTCCGATTCGAAGAAGTGTAAATTCAGTAAGTAGCAGTAGACCCATATATATATATATATATATATATATATATATATATATATATATATATAAAATTATAGCCTGTAACTTGTCCGACAGCCAGCTTGCTGCCTCCAGAGAAGCAATTACTATGAAGAGTTCTTCAAGCCTTTAAGTTTTTATACAGTCATCCCAGGTGAGACCCAATTGCTGCTTCTGTACTAAATTCCTTCTGACAAGAATGTGGGAAGGCTTTTGATACAGATTATGAAGTGTAGTCTTCTGCAAAAAAAGTTTGTAGGATTCTCAGTTGTCAAGCTTCTGTGTTGAAGTTAATACATGCCATTTGAATGAGAAATGCTTTTGCATGCTTTGCGTAACTTGATTGCTTTTATGTTACAAGTGGCTACCTATTGTTTAATGTGCATGTGATTCTGCTGATGCCACTTTCAGGCTGCTGACACAAATGATTATGAGGGTTTAAGATGAGGCTTGCTTGGATGCGTCCTCAATGTCTCTGAATAAGGCAAAAATTGCTTTTTGAATTTTCTTGGACTTTTACTGCAAAGGTTCTTGTTAAATGTGATGAGAAAGATGTGCTGATTCTCGATCTGTATTTTTCAGCCTTCCTTCACTGAGATGGCCACAGGTTCTTATGCTATTGCCTCTACCTTCTTTTAAAGGCAAATTAAACTACATTGGAAAGATGCTCTGAGGCATACATTTAAAAAAACTTTGGCAGGAAGTTTTCAAAAAATAGTGCACCCCCATCCAGAAGTAGAACAGTTATTGTAACTCTGCGACTATAAGCGAGACTCCCCCCACCATCCTGCCATTTTGGAAGACCCCCCCCCCCCCAATTGCCACACTTTTCTTGGAGCAATGGCTATCTGAGGTTATTAGAAGCTCTTACTCTTACCCCTGTAAGGGATGGGTTTTATTTTAAATGACTCCTGTTGCCCTGATCTGAATATTATTCCTTAATTTCCATTTGAGTTTTCTGTTAGTGTTGGATTTAAAAAATGTATGTCTTCACATTCCTAGGTTTGCATTTCAGACGTTTCTAAAGGTTTTCTGTTTTGAGATCACATTAATTTGTTCTGCGTTAGCCTTTGTTCTATCCCTGGTTATAACAGTCTTTACAAAAGTTTCTGTCTCCTGTGATAGCCTATGGCAAATTACAGTGTTCATATTTTTCTTTATTTAGGTGATTTGTATTTCTTTGCAGACTATTTTTAAGGTGTCAGAAATCCCTGACTTTGGTAAAGAATCTCCTGTACAGACTGGGATTCCAAGAGATTACACTTACTAATTCTCTCAGTTTACTGTGATGTCTCTAGGACACTTCAGTTCAAAGAGCTTTTCTTCCATAAGAAAGAGTAGATCTTTCTGTTTTTCCAAGTAGTTTAATGTCTCAACTAGGGAATTCCTTAATATTCTGAATTTGTTGGCATTATTGATTCTGTTCATACTTTTTGCTCGACTCCACATTACAAAAGGCTAACGTTGCCTGTAATCTTTATGATGCAAACGTCTACATCTGAATTTTCAGTTTCCAGTTTGGGTTATGTGAATAGGGAGGTTTTTTGCTAGTGACACCATAGTTTTCAAAACCCAGGATGTTATGTTGTACCTATTTCACCTTCCTTCTTGCTGGTTGGGTTCGGAGCCAATCCTCTGCTCCGACTTGGCCGCATTCTAAATCTCGATAGCTTCCACTGGCTTAAGACTAGACCCTATCCCAGTATGCCTAGCGAGCCTTACCTATATCTTGTTTGCTGCTTGAAGCTTCGGGATTGCAGAAGACTGGCTCAGGCCAAGTTGAATTTTTTTTTAATTGTAATTTCTAATAAAACTTACTTTATGACAGCACAGTTGTTCCATAGCTTAGTAGAATCCCTTGTGGGTCAGTCCGTTTATTGCTTATGTGCAGTTTGTTGTTGAGGCAGTCTTTCCTTTTTTTTTCAGGCCTACCATCTCCCTTTCTATCATACGAATCAGTTTGAGTTCGAGGATTCATCCTACCCCTTTGCCTGTCTTAATTAGAAGGCTCTACCTCATGCCTTTCTTTACTAGAAGCTAGCTGTTTAAGTTAGTTGTCTCCTTGGTCAGTGGAGTTGTCGTTTCACTTAGAGACTCTCCTTCTTCCATTTCTTTCCCCTTTAAAAAAAAAACAAAAAAAAAAAAAAAAAAAACTTTTTACTGTTTATTTTTTGGCTGGTGTACCCTTATTCTGATCGACAAAACTATTTCTCCACACTCCAAAACCGAAACAAAAACAACCCTCAAAAATTCTGGAAAGTAATCTCCACACTCCTCCACCCCAGCAAACCAGATACTCCTATTCCTGATCCAAATGCTCCAGAACTAGATTTAGCCACCCAATTTAACTCCTTTATTGACTCTATTTCAAAACTAACCTCCTCTTTCTCTACCTCCTCCCAATCCACTAATTCCTCTACCTCCTCTTCCACACAAATTCTATCCTCACCTATACAACCCCAAAATTCAACACCACCCGATTGCACTATCTTCACTTTAAATCCCATTCCTACAACTACTATTAAGAAACTCCTCCAGAAATTAAAACCATGTACCAATGCTCCTGATAATATCCCTTCTTACTTTTTTAACATTGCTGCCGAAAGTCTGGCCTACCCTATTAGCATCCTAATCAACCGCTCCCTACTAGAAGGCACAGTTCCCCAAATTTGGAAACAAGCCTTTATTATACCATTACACAAAGGAGGTAACAATAATAACACTACCAATTTTAGACCCATAGCCATCCTGTCCCCCATTTCAAAAATCCTTGAGAAATGTGTGCAAATCCAACTCCTTCCTCATCTCCTAGACAACAACCTTATAACCCCCACGCAGCATGGCTTCCGACCTAATCATAGCACCATGACTGCCCTTCTCTCTTTCCTTGAAATAGTAAATAAAGCCCGAGACTCTGGACAAATTGTTTCCACCTTACTCCTTGATCTTTCCAAAGCCTTCGATACTATCTCTCACAGCCTGCTCTTAACTAAACTCTACCTATCCTCCTCCTCTCTGAACTGGTTCTCTAGTTATCTGTCAAACAGAAATCAAGCTGTAAAATGGAAAAAAGCAACTTCCTCCTTCCTAAGCACCCCCTACCGGAGTCCCACAAGGCTCCATATTGGGCCCTCTTCTATTCAACATCTTTATTAATGACTTCCACAAATCTATCTATTTCTCTAGCATTATCCAATATGCAGATGACTCCACTATCATCTGCTCCGCCTCTTCTATCTCCACCCTACAAAAACTTACTCAAGACGCCTTTTCTTCCACTGAGCAATGGATGCTTTGCAATCATCTAGGTCTCAATGCCACAAAGACCAAGTTAATGTTATTTACTCCCTCCAAACTCCCTCCCCCCAACATAAACTCACTCTTAGTTACCAGTCAAAATAACTCTCCTCTTGAAATAGTGTCAGAGACCAAACTTCTTGGGGTCCACATTGACAACCAACTAAAATTTAGCTCCCACCTACAAAAGAACATCAAAAAAACACATCAAAAACTTGGCGTGCTATATAGATGCCTACCTCACACATACCACTAAAATCACTCTAGCTTCTTCCTTCCTCATTCCTTCCCTCCTCTATGGTGCCCCACTTCTTACTAATCTACAGTGCTCCTTAAAAAAACAGCTCACCTCTTGCTATAACAAAATAGCTAGATTCGCTACCACCCATAAGTCTTCCGCTCACCACTGTCTCTCCCTCCATAAACTAAAATGGTTAGAACTTCCCAACTATCTTGCTTATACTCAACTAACTCTAGCCCACAAGCTTATTCTAAACCCCTCCAACTGTCCCTCCCTCTCCTCTGCCTTTAAAATGCAGCATCCAAATAGAGTTCTAAGGTCTAATAATCAAAATCTTCTAGAGGTCCACAAACCGAATCATCCCCCAGGCAAAAACCTCCTTTCCTTCAGCCTTGCTCGCCTCTGGAACTCCCTACCACCAAACATCCGCACTACCTCTAACCACTCTACCTTCAAGAAATCACTTTTCTTACACCTAGAATCTCAATGGGAATGCTCTTGTACCCACCCCACATAACCAACTCTACCCTTCCCTGTACTAACATTCTACTCTATTCATCTACTATGTTCGTTCATTAAAATGCTTTTATGTTTTGCTTTTATTCCTTCGTTAGCCTGTACCAAGATTGTCACTGACAAATGTTAAGTACATTTATGTTCTGCTTGTGTTTTGCTTATGTTCTTTTATAGTATGCACCTATATATTTACGGTCAATGTTATTGTAATGTAAATTTATTTTCTTTTTTGGACCTTTTCTCCCCAGGACTCCATTGAAAACGGGTTCTTAAATGGCCCAATGGACTATCCTGGTAAACCAACTGCAATAAATAAATAAATAATAAATTTCCTATTTTTATTATCTTGTAATTTTGTTGGGTTTTGTGGTAAATGTCCAAAGAAGTTGCTAAAGAATCCAAGCCTTCTGGATTCAAGAAATGTGATTCTTGCACCCAAAAGATGTCTAACTGATGGCCATACCAGCTGCGTCTACTGTTTGGGAGCTGTTCACCTGGAGGACTCTTGTTCCATTTCTCATGATTTTAGCTCTAGAGTCCCTGCAGGAGCAGAAGAATGAGCTTATTTTGAGGAGATTGTTGAAAGTGCCTTCGAGGCGTCTAAGGATGGGACTTAAGCAGGAATATCGGACAAAACCCCCTAAATTGATGTGTTTGTTGGCTCTGGTTTCGGAACTGTCTAAGGGTAAAGACAAACCATCCAGTCCTTCAGTGCCAGTAGCTATCTGGTCCCACATGGCTTTATCTCCTTCAGTTCCATCAATACCTTTAGCACCATCTAGGAGCCATAAAAGGTCTAGATCACCCTGCTTGGAACCGGTGCGTTTCATGCCACAGTTTCTGCTTCTCCAGTCTGTGGCGGTAGTCACCGATCGTCCACCCATTCCTCTCGATCATCCAGGAGCCTTTCGGTTGTCTATGTGGGGATGGTGATGAAGTGGCTTTTCAGCAGACCAGACATGGCAAAAATTTTATCAAACCCAGCCCATATGGAAGGGGAGTCTACTCTCAAACTTACCGAGTCGTCAATTCCTCCTCCGACTCACCCAAGCACGGAGTCAGAGCACATGGAGCTCATTGTGGTGGAACTGTCAGATCCGAAAACCACAGGTCTTTAGGATCAGACATCTGCTCCAATCCCCTCGATACCAACTTTTCTCGCGGGATCTGGGGGCTGCCATTCCCTTGACGTCTCCGGAGGAGGGAGAGCGAGATTGGACCCTTGTCTGATCCTACTCTCCCACTCGGAGATTGGCTCAGCTGAGTTAGGTGTCTACATTGGCCTTGGAGCCATCACTCATTTCGGAGGAGATCTCTGGGTTCTTCGGAGCCGGAGACCCTATCAAGCCAGGATCATAGTGCCTTCGAGGTGGAGTGTGCTGTCCTCTTTGACCGCTCTACCCTCGGCTCCAGCTGCTTCTTCACCTTCCAGGCCAGTGTCCACCCCCAAATTGCCCCACCTCCCTAGGCATAGGGAACCAATCTTCAGGACACCCCTTTGGGCAACCCCCATCTCTCCTGAAACCTCCCCAGAGCACCCTTCGGAAGATGTCCCGCTGAAGAGGACTTGCAAGAGGAAGCATTTGGAGTCCCCCAAGTCCTTCACATCAGACATGGGCTTGGGGGACTCAGAAGGGTCCGTACGGTCACCCTCTGAGGATATCCCTTTTTCAGACATTCTTGGAATCTTTAAGCAGAGGGGTGGCTAGAAATCCCTTTCCCCTTTTGAAGACGAGTCAGTGTACCTGACGCAATCTATTTCTGACCCCCCTCCTTTTGGTTCGACCCGCTGCTGGGGTAGTAAGTCGGAAGGCATGGAGCTTTCCGGAATCGATCGAACCAGTTCTGCGGAGGAACAATAAGTTCATCACTGCACCGGATGACAGACCTTTCTTAACTAAAGGCGTGCCAGTTGATGGTATGGTGGTGACAGCAGCCTCAAAGAAGGAATTTAGCAGAAACCTCTTCTACTATCCATCCGCCGAACAGTGTTCCGTATGATGGACAGATACGGCAAGCATGTCTTTTCTTCAGCGGCCTTTACTCTTAGGTCACTGAATTATTTATCCCATTTCACCCATCTCCAGAGGGATCTCCTGAAAGAGATAGGAGATGCCCTACAGTATCCTACACATGTGGGAGCTACAGCTAGAACTGCTTCTCAGCTTGCGACCTTATCTTCTGTAGTTAACTCCTCCATGCGGCTTATTTCGTATGCAGCTGATGGGAGCAAGCAGGGTAGTAGGCACACGAGTCGCCCTACGGAGACATTCCTGGATACGCCTTTGTCAGTTTGTGGAGCCCTTAAAGTCCTCCTTTACCAACACCCCCTTTGATGGCTTGTCGTTGTTTGGGCCCAAGGTAAAAGACTCTCACCAGGTGCGAGCAGTATGGCAAGACTCTCTGCAGTGAGAGTAAGTTTTTCCGTGCCTACTACACCTTATTCCAGATGTCAAAAAGGTGGAAAAATGTGGTTCCAGAAATCCCAGGGAGCTTCGTCTGATGCACATGGCGATTTTTCCTTGAGGGGCAGAGGGGGTAATAATGGGAGATGCCCTCGTGGCAGGGGAGGGGGGTGCTCAGCATCAGGGTGACAGATACATTCTCTGCTAGGTCCTTTCAGCACTCCTGAAAGGAGGCCCGCCTGTCCACCTCTGCTGGCAGTTGGGGGTAGATTGTCACTGTACCCAGAATCCTGGCAAAGTATCACAAAAGACACATGGGTACAGTCGGTAATATCAAGGTGATGCAGTATTCCTTTCTCCATGCCACTTCTCCCCAGAAAACAAAAATCCTTCCCAGATGTGCCACTGAATCTAAGGGAACAAGCAACCGTAGAAGCTCAAATGTTGCTAGAAAAACGAGTCATCAGAGACGTCCTCGCAGACCAACTCTGTTCCGTAACTTACTCAAAGTTCTTTTTTAGTACCAAAGAAAACAGGGGACTTGAGGCCCATTTTGGATCTCAACACACTCAAGTCTGTCAAGAAGGCAAAGCTCCAGATAGTGACACTGCAGTCCATGCTTCCCTTTCCTGGAAAGGACAATTGGATGTGCTCCATTGATCTCCAGGATGCGTACTACCATATCAAAATGAACAGGTGATCCAGGAGATTGCTACGCTTCCGGCTGGGAGCCATTCACTATCAATTCGGAGCTCTGCCCTTTGGCCTCACCACAGCCCATAGGGTGTTCAGCAAATGCATGGCTGTAGTCACGTTTCATTTGAGGAGTCTAGTATTCCTGGTGTTTCCATATATAGAGGACTGGCTCCTTACCGTCACCACCAAGCATTGCCTAACCGAGGCGAGGGACACCACAATCTGCCTCTGCTCTCAGCTAGGCATCACTATAAACTACAAAAGGCTGCCTTGTTGCCCTGTCAATATATTACATTTATAGGGGCAGATTTAGACAACAAAGACATGATGGCAAAGTTGCCTCAGGAGAGGGTGTCGACCATTCGACTCCAGGTTGCAATCTTAATAGGGAGGAAAAAGACTCAAGCAAGGTTTGTTTACAAAGTCCTGTCCTCATTGGTGGCAGCAGTAACACTAGTTCCCTTGCCGCACTTCCACATGAGGTTATTACAGTGGCTCTTATTTGCTCAATGGTCCATGCAAGATCTACCCATGTCACACGAAATTATCATCACGGAGAACTGCAAGGAGGACCTAAAATGGTGACTTCAGTCTACGCAGGTGACGATAGACCGTTCATCCTCCCCGCAACCAGTGGCTACAGTGACCACAGATGTTTCCTAGATTGGGTTAGCGGGGCATTTTCTGGGACAGACTGTTCATGGGACTTGGCAACAGCACGAGTACCACCTGCACATCAACGTCCTAGAGATGAGAGCAGTGCTCCTGGCATTGCAAGCACTATAGAACTCTCTACCTGTTGGGACAATTGCATTTCAGATGGACATGTCATTAGTGTGGTACATTAACAAGCAAGGCAAAACCAGATCCTACCCCTTGTGTCGAGATGCTCTGAGTGTGGCAGTGGGCAATGTCTTCCCTATGCGTCCTGATTGCGATGCACGTTCTGGGGAAATCCAACGTGGTAACGGACAAGCTAAGCAGGGCTGTCCTTATGGCCTCACGAGTGGTCCCTGAAGCAGGATGTTGCGAACCAGATTTTTCGCATGTGGGGCCAACCTTACTATCTTTATGCTGCCTCCATTAATACCAAATGCAGCAGCTATTTCGCTCTACTCCCCCCACCGGGACAGTCACCCAGGGATGCACTTGTTCACAATTGGCCCTCAGGACTTCTGTATGCATTTCCCTAGTTCCCTCTGATACCCAAGGTTCATCAGAAAGCAAAGTCATTGGGTTGCAAACTAATACTCATTGCCCCTTACTGGCCTCGTCAAATCTATTTCCCATTTCTCTGCCCCATCTTCAGGAGGAGCCTTGGATCCTGGACCCAGTTCCAGATCTGCTGGTTCATCAGTCTTGCACACTCCATCCTTCCTTACAGACCGTCAAGCTGACAGCTTGGTTTCTCCACTTCCCGTTTTAGCCAGGCTTCCTAACAACTCTCCTGCAGTACAACATATTTTAATTTCCTCTCTTAAATCCTCAAGAAAGCTTTATACTAGCAAATGGAAGTGGTTCTCTTGTTGGGCAGCCAAAAATAGCATTGATCCTTTTACTGCACCTATTTCCAAGAGCCTTGAATGTCTTGCTGAAACCTTTAACCAAGGAGCAGCAGCAGCAACTATCCAACTTTGTCCCACAGGCTGTGCAAAGCTTTTCTAAAGGGTGCCATCCTCTTGAGACCCCCCAATAAGAGAACCCACCCCCTCCTTGGGATCTAAATTTAGTCCTAGCTGCCTTGATTCGTCCTCCATTCGACCTGGCCAATGCTTTTTCTCTAAAAAAATTTTGACTTGGGAAAACTATTTTCTTGACTGCTATTAACTCAGCTAGGAGGGTATCTGAATTACAAGCTCTGTCCATTCATCTCCCTTACTTTAGTTTTCACAAAGATAGGATTTTTCTTAGATCCAACCCTACCTTCCTGCCAAAAGTTTGCTCAGAGTTCAATCTGGACCAATCAATAGAACTACCTGTATTCTTCCTGGATCATGGCAACAAGGCAGAGTATAAACTCCCAACAACTGGATGTTCATAGACAGTTGCGTTTTTACTTGCACAGGACACAGGAATTCAGAAAATCTGACCAATTGTTTGTATCTTTTGCAGAGAACAAAAAAGGTATTTCAGTCTCAAAGGTAACTTTATCAAAATGGCTTTCAGACACCATCATTTGCATCTATAACTCGCAGAACAAACAGCTGCCAGGAAAAATTTGAGGACACTCCACTTGGGCCTAGTCTACCTCTACTGCCTTGCAGGTCAGACTTCCTTTAGACTCAATTTGTGTGGCAGCTACATGGGTTAATACCCATACCTTCATCACTCATTATAAAGTAGATGTGGCTTCCCGGAACAGGGCATCCTTTGGTTCCACGGTCCTGAAGAGTCTATTCCATTGAGCCCACCCAAGAAGGTGGTGCTGGGAACATGGTCCCAACCAGCAAGAAGGAATTCAAGATAGGGACAACATAACATAAAGATGTTATGTACTTACCATAATGTTCCATGTTTGTTGTCCTCGCCTTCCTTCTTGCATCCCACCCTCCTTCCCCCTCCTGGATGATCGAGATGAATTATCCATCTTTTGGCTATATAGGCATTGAGTCCCTTCCTGCCTTATGAGTTGGGTGTAGAGAGTCCTTCTACTACTGACTTTTGGTGTTTTTATATATATATATATATATATATATTTATTTTTTTATCTATCTATAGTTTATATAAATGTCTATATTTGCACATTATAGTCTAGTGTTATGGGTTATCACAAATGAATTCTGGGTAACTCTCGCTAGGCATGTTGGGATAGGGTCTAGCCTCAAGGCAGTGGAAGCACTCGAGCTTTAGAATTCTGCAGAGTTGGAGCCGAACCCAGCCAGTAAGAAGGAAGGCAGATCAAGGACAACTAACATGGAATGTTATAGTGAGTGCATAACTCACCCCCCCCCCCCCATTCTTCCTCCCATCCCCAACACTGCCTGTCACACTACAGATGCCTCAGATTTTGCTTGGGGAACAATGTCTGTACGGATAAAAATGCAAGGTCTTTGGAAAGTCAAAACATGAGATATTAGCACTCATAAATGATGTTAAATTTTTTTCTTTTTTGGTCCCTAGAACCTTTACATTTTCTTACAGGCAGCAACTGTGATGTGGTACAGAAGCAAGGTAGTGCCACTTTTTTACCCTCTATGTAGACTAGCCATGGTAGTATGACATATAACTTTTCAGCGTAGTCCCTCTCTGCAGGCATCTTTGCATACTGTCCGAGGTAAATTGTGCAGCAGACAAGCTGACTAGCACCATCAGAAACATTCACTAGTAGTAAATATCTTGGAGGGGGTTCCAAGATTTGATCTTACCGTGATGAGCTCCCAAAATGAATCTTTTTGCCTCCACTGTCAAATATCAGTTGGTGAAATTTGGTAACCATTTGAAATGTTAGGACCCTCTAGATCAAGTCCTGAAATGCAGAGACTGAATTGATGAACAGATCGGACTTGTATATGCAAAGTCTGAGATGCCATCTCTTGGAATATTTCTTCTTCGAGGTATGGCAATCTCACAGTTTTTAAGTTTGGGGAATGTGGGGATGTACTGAGGGCTTGCCCCTCATGCAAAAAGAAGTTTTAAGGCAGAGAGATGTTCAGTATTAGTTCTGTGTTTTCAGTCCCCACCCCACCCCACCCCAGCTTATTGGTGCTTAGCTTTTCGAGTGCCGACATTTCAATCGGGAGGCTTAAAATCCTGCTCCAGGTCCCCAGCTTTGAAGGCTTGAGAAACAGATGTTTTTATGGTTGAACAGGTATTTTCCTTTTTACTTTTCCACCCTTTCCAATATTATCCAAGGTCATTGTGATGATTCAGGACTGTCCAAAGGTCATTGTGGTGACTCTTATCAGGATCAAGCAGCTGGGGGATGTTCATACTTGGTGAGCTTGAGCTGAACTAAAAGTCAGGTGTGGGTACCAAGCCCTTTAGAGCATTCCTGACACTGAAGTGTGTGCTGCTCAGTGGACTTTTCGAGGATCCACAGTGTTCTAACATTGTTCCATTGTTGGACAGATAAGTTGCCTTTGGATGGGAGAGCTTCCTCTTCAGTTTTTATGACAGAAATCATTTTTTCTATAAAACTTATTAAACTAGGAGAAAATGTGTTTAATGACTGGCACATTACTTTTGTGCATTTTTAAAGAGAAGCTTTACATTTTCAGTTTTGTGTTAAAAAGTGGTTCCCTTTCTTTTTAATGTGGTAAAAGTTGTGTTATTTTACTTTTCGGGGCTGGTATAAGTGTTTGCTACTGTATTTTAATGAGGAAAATGCTACTTTTTACAAGTTAGTATTTTTCCAGCTATTGGTGCCAGGTTTCAACAGGAATCGGGTACCTTTTCCTCAGCCGTGGAACAACCTTATCAGTTCATTGGTTCTCCCTTATAACAGCTATGAATAGAAGACTGTTAATTTAAGCAGCCTTTGCCATCACAGCAGGCTGATAAAATATCTCAGCTGCAGGTGGATGACGCTGCTATGGCCAAAGATGGTTCCTCGGACCGCTCATGTTTTTCCATGGTTCCCACTGGTGTAGCCCGTATAAACACCATGGACTGGGGTTAGATGGTCCTTTGCAGCTGTAGTAGAGTACCCTTGGAAGGCAAGGGAGTAACATTCTTAGTCCTGGAGAAGGGGCAATGTGCCACTCTGCTTAGCCAGAAAGCTGTGGTCATCCATAGGGAGGTTTTCACTTGTGTGTGTGTTTTCGGAAAATCATGTCAAAACAAAAGAAAATAAACACAAGTCTCTCCTCTGTTACCCTGAGCCAAGAATAAGTGATTGGGCTTAGCTCAAGGCTTGGTTCATGACCTTGACCCTTCGTATATGGCTTTTTCTGGTTTCACTATTAATTTATTGAATCTGAATGCTGATAAACTTTTGGTTAATATTATCTACCCTCCCTGACAAGGATGGGGGAAGGCTTTTGATAAACTTGGGGAAGAATTGTATTCTGCAACACTTGTTAGAATTCTCAGCTGTGAAGCTCTTATGATGAATGTTAACTTTTATACTTTCCTCTTGTAAGAAATGAGGAATATCTTGGTATCGGTTTCCTTTTGTGAGAAGACATCTGCTTTCTCTAACCTGTTTTTTTTTTTTTCTGTCTCTCAAATGAGTACCCACTGTTTGAAATGTGCTTCAGATTCCGATGATGCCTCTTCTAGGGCTGTTGCCACTGATATTTATTTATTTTGAGGAAATTTGCCAAGTTGCTTTCACAAAATCTCCCAGAGGATGAAATAAAATGAGATTTTGAATTCTCCCTTGGATAGTGAAATAGTTTTCACTTTTTGCTAAGTTTTGCTGTGTGGAAAAACTATATGCAGAATTTCCTTCACCACCATCCCCCTTGCAGTTGTTTTAATCCTTCTAGAATGTCTGAACTTCCATTTTATTCTTTGGCAGCAGATAATTTCAGACAGGTTTTGAAAGCAAATGGCAGTGGGAGTCCCCCCCCCCCCCCTTTTTTTTTTTTTAAGGGAATTCCTCTTCATCTGCCCAGAGCATGCTGTTTTTTTTTTCGTCCTGATATTCAGCATATGGTGTTTTAGAAGCTGTCCCCTCCTTTTCAGTTTGGGGAAGGGGTTTATTGCAGGATGTTTCTTGTGCCAAAAGAAAGACCCTTGAAGATCAGTTCTGGGTCAGTCTTCTGAATCTGTTTGTGAAAGTTCCCAAGTTCAAAATGCTGTCTCCAAGAAAGCTTTGTAATGCTCATTACGATATTGAGTTTACTAGTGGCCTTAGATTTAAAAGATGTGTATTCTCACATTCCTATACATCCCAATTTCAGACTTTTTTTTAGGTTTTTGATCTCTTGATCACATTCTCACTTCTATCTGCTGCTCCAAGGGGACTCACAAAATGTCTGGTTACTGTGATGACATACCGCATACCTCAAGGTATTCAGTTTTCCATATTTAGATGTCTTGCTTATCTTTGCAAAGTCTTTCAAAGTGTTGGGGGATCTCTCAGTTTGGTTAATGGATTTCCTGCACAGGTTGGCGTTCCAATAGAACTGACAATAGTATTGTGTCTCCCCTACTCACAGGATTGTTTTCCTAGGGTGTCTCCTGGACACCTTAGTTCAAAGAGCTTGTTTTATACAGGAAAAAAATACTTGGATGTATTCCTGAATTTTTTTTCCATTCAGACTGCTGTCTTAGCAAGGGAATTCCTCAGGACTGTTGTTCTCATGACATCTAGACTAGTTGTGATATCTTGTGAAAGGCTCCACTTGAAAAAAATGTAATGGTGCCAAAAATCTTTTAGGCCACAGCGTAAACATCCCCTGACGTCCCAAATTACAGTTTTAGGATTTGTGATAAGGGAGATTTTGTGGTTGACAAATTTCTGAATCTCTGATTCCCATTCTCCTTTCATGTTCCAACGCACACTGTTACAACATTCTTCAGTCTTTGCTTGAGGTGCAGTTTATATGGAGATTGAAGTGCAAGGTCTTTGGACCAGAAATGATAGACCAAAACACGTAAAGATATGACAGAAGCTAACCCTTATTAACGCTCTCAATTTTGTCAATCATATGTGGTCTCTGGGAGTCTCTTACATTGCTTGTTATCAGCACCACAATAATGTGGTACGTAAATAAGCAAGAGGGAACCAGATCTTGCCCTGTGTGCAGACTCGAAATAGTAACCTAGGATATAGCTTTTCAGCACAGTCTTGCTGTTCAGGCATCTTGCATAAAGTTAGAGCAAAATTGTGTCAGGCAAGCTGAACAGGACCAGGTCTGACTCGTGAAGGAAAACTAAATCTGGGATATTACAAGAATTGAGCCATCGTTGGGGAACACCTGAAATAGATCTTTTTGCCTCTTCATAGCAATCATTCGGCAAAATTCTGCTCTGGGATTCTACACAAGATAGATACATTTTTCTTAAGACCAGAAGATACTATATGCTTTTCTATCCTTATCCAGAGTTATTCTGAATATTCAGAGGGACTCTTCAAAGACCATTGTGTTGACTCCCTTCTAGCTTAGGCATCAGTGGGGTGTGTCCTTTTGTAAATGGGCAGGGGCAATTGCCGCAAGCTTCTTCACAGACAGGCGTTACACAAGGTCAGGGTGTTGGATGCATCCCATCCCCCAAGCAACTACAACTGACTCCTCGAATAATAGAATTTTAATACCTTTTATGCGTGTTTCTTCTGAGGCCATGCAATAGGTTTTTATGGAGGCAAGAACGCCTGCTACTAGAAAATTGTATATTGGTAAATGAAAAAGATGATCTTCGTGTTTCACTGTTGCAGTCATCACATTTGGGTTATCCCTGCCAGGGTATCCCGCGGCTGGACCGTATACCAGAGACTTAGTATTTCTGCGTCGGTTGCTATTGCTTGAGGACTGACGTCAGGTCATCAGTAGTATAAACTAAGGCAGCTGATGCCATTACACCAGCCTTTCTTGCCATGGAGCCCGAAGTAGAAGCAGTTCGCACGAGTGCTGGTCGACTGGTACTAGAGTTTTCATTTCCAAAATTGAAGTTGAAGTTGTCTAAAGCCAAGTACCTTGTTGGGGATCCTTTTTTCTTGCTCTAACCGATTTCAGAAAAAGTTAACAATGGTCTCGCCTGTGGAAAGCAAATACCACACTGAGATTTCCATTCTTACTGCGTCACCTGTTTAGGCCCAGACTACGACGTCCCTCGCTGTCAGTTTTGTGCTTTATTCAACACCAGAACTATACATCATCGGGCCCTTATCGTAGCTTGATACTTTCACTCTCTATCTCTGTATTCCGAAATGGCTTTGTTAAGCCATCCGACTACCGATCTTACAAAATAAGTAAGAATGAAGACAGAGACAGACTGCACAAGTCCAAAACTGCCGACGAAGCTTCCATTAAGCTAGTTCGCTGGTACTCTGTGAGGTGCTTTCGCAGCCCCTGATGCTTGCTTCTGTGGATTCGAAGGCCGCTATCAAGACCTGTTCAGAGTCCAGTGTGCTACGACACATCTTTGATTAAGGATCCTGCAGATGTCTCTACCTTGGATAGGTCCGGAGCCACTGAGCAGGCACCGGCTTCTGAGGAAGTTCTTCACACTACCGATATTGGACACAAATAGAGTACTACTTTCTCGTCTTAAGTTCTTTCTAAAACTAACGAGTTCCTAATGCCCAGGGTACCAACTACGCCTAGAAAATCAATGACCCAAGCTCAAGCACCTGCTTCCAAGCCTCAATCTCAAATGCTTAGTGGCAGAAGACCTTATCTTGCTTATTAGGGGGAAGCCAGCCTACCCCTTCTAAAAGAAAGAGACTTGTCCCCAGCAGCTTTGTCTGACCAGGATTCCAATGACTCTGAGGTTTCTGAATATGAAGACATGCCCTTGTCTACTTATGAGGATTCAGATGCAGAGGAATCCATTGCTTCTGCCTCTCCTCCAGAGAATTTTTCTTTTGGTGAAACTCTACATACTTTGAGAGAGCATTTTCATTGGGAATGTCAATATTATCCTCAGTCCAAAAAGAGACTCTGGGGAATATATATTTACCACAGCACAGACCCTTGGCTATTCCTCCTGCCCTGGATGTTGTGGATGATGTTTTCATGGTATCCAGTTAAACTCCTGACACCCTACCACCTGCTCCCAGGAAACCTGACTGGTATTAGTCCCTGACTCTCAGCAATTTCTTTTAAAAAATCCTACTGCTGACCCAGAGGTCATTTCCCAAGGACCTAAAGGAATAAAAGTAACCACAGCTAAGAATCCCACCCCTTCGGACAGGGATCAAGAATCCCACCCCTTCGGACAGGGATCCTCCAGCTTTAGACAGATGGGGTAAAAAAGTATTCACCCCTTAAACTCTAGCCATTAGAGCACTAAATTGTCAGTTCCACATATTGAAATACCAGCAATATACTATGGAACTCCTTAAACAAAAAATATCTAACTTTCCAGCTTGTGCATAAAATAATTACACGAGTTTATGCATTCTGCAAACCAAGTTACTAAGCACACCTTGCAATTAGGCTTTGATGCCCTAGAAGCATCCTGCAGGGCAGCAGTCACAGGTTCTATACTTAGAAGGCATGCCTGGCTTAAGAAACAGACCTTGTCAGACCATGTCAAATCAAAATTATTGGACGCACCATTGAACAAAGACAATTTGTTTGACACCAAGGCAGAAGAGGTTTTAAAAAAGATGGAAGAAAAAGCTAAATGTATGCAGACAGACCTTTTGCAAGTCCAGCCTCCGAGATTCAGTAGGCATTGCCCCTCCAAGCACTGGTCCTTTCCAGCCCCTTCAAGGCTGGCTCAGACTAGACCTAGGGGAAGTAGACCCCCCCCCCCCGACAGCAGTCTCGGGGAATGCAGAGATCTAAGCAATGGAGTACCTCCACTTCAAAAACGGGGAGTGCTAAGCCACCCCCTTATGGAAAGAACTCACAATGACTTTTCAACTCCACCCCTTACCTCTGCCCATTTGCTCGTGCCCCTAGGAGGAAAACTTGATTCCCATGCAAAAAGCTGGGCCTCAATCACCAATGACCGATGGGTCTTAAACAGTGTCCCAGGGCTACAAATTTTATTTCCACACACTGCCAACCCCAAAAGGATTTCCAGATCTTCCTCCAAATCAGTGGGCATAGGCCCAAAACTAAGTTCATTCCCTGCTCTCCATGAGAGCAATTCAGCCTGTTCCTGCAGACCAGACAGGCCAAGGTTTCTATTCCAGACTTTTCCTGGTACCCAGAAAAGAGGGCACCTGGCACCCAATCCTAGATCTGTCAATTCTAAACACCTTCCTTGTGATGATAAAATTCAAAATGCTCACCCTCCAGCAGCTTCTTCCTATGCTATACAAACATGCTTGGTTAGCCACCCTAGACCTAAGAGGCCTATCTGCACATCCCAATCATGGATTCTTGCAGGAAATATCTACGTTTCAGGGCCGGATCTATGCACTTTCAGTTCTCCGCGCTTCCCTTTGGCTTATCCACTGCTCCCAGAGTTTTCACAAAATGCCTGGCCCTAGCCATTGCTTTTTGCCGACAAAGAAATATTAAAATTTACTGCTACTTGGACTACTGCCTGGTTCAGGCAGACGGTCAGGAAAAACTGTTTCAGCACCTGACGTCTGTAAAGGACCTACTGACCTCACTGGGGTACAGTATAAATGAAAAGCAATCCAAACTAGTCACCACTCAAATTGTATTCCTGGGAGCAAACCTGGACACAGCATCACAGATGGCATTCTTTACTCCAGAAAAGCAAGCCTATCTGACAGGCTACTTCTCTCAACTAGCCACCAGAACCCAGTTATCCACAAGGAAATTCCTGCATTCTACTCATTCCATATGCCAGACAGCATATGAGAAAACTTCAAGGGTACTTAAAAAGCCTTTGGTGTCAACACTCTCAGTATCTGGAAACCATCATACCTATGATACCTTGTCTAAGAAAAGATTTTCTTTGGTGGGCAGCAGCATGCAACCACAACAAGGGCCTTCCCTTTTCACAACCCCACGTCACCCAGACCCTAACCACAGATGCATCAGACTATGCCTGGGGTGCACACTTGAACAGCAGGTGCATTCAGGGCCAATGGAGACCAAATCAAATACATCTGCACATCAACCAAAAAGAGATGCTAGCTGTTCAACATGCTCTGACAGCTTTCAGACCCCTACTCTCTCTGAGGTCTCTACTAATCAAAACAGGCACCACCACAGTGATGCGGTACATCAACAAGCTGGGAGGAACTCACTCTTATCCACTCTGCAGGCTAGCCATGATCATTTGGCACACTGCGTCAGCAATGCAAATTCACCTGCTAGCACAATTCCTGCCAGGCAGCCAAAACTCTCTGTCAGACGACTTAAAAAGAAATCTCCTAAGCCCACACAAGTGGCAAACCACAGCACCTTCAGCCTTGTAACCCAGAAATGGGATACCTCAAAGGTGGACCTACTTGCCTCCCACAACAACCACCAGCTCACCAAATTCTGCACCAGGGAATCTCACAGCAAGGCATGGAAAGTGGGATGCCCTATCCTTCCAATGGGTAAACCTCTCTATCTATGCATTTCCCCCTCTACCTCTTCTTTCAAGGGTACTACTCAAAATAAGGGAGGAAAAACCAAAAGTAATCCTGATTGCCCAAGACTGGCCATGCCAACACTGGTACCCACTACTGTGCAGTCTGTCACCACTGCCTCCATGGCACCTCTCTCAGATACCACCTCTCTTGACCCAGCAGAATGGAGAAGTCTTGCATACACAATTGCAGACCCTGAACCTAGCAGCCTGGCTTATTCCCTGACCTCTCCTCCAGTGGCCAGCCTAAGCAAGCAAGTCCTGACCGTTGTACGTGAAGCCAGATGCTCCAGCACTAGAAAATCCTATGCTGACAAGTGGAAAAGTTACTGCACCTGGATCCAGGCTAAAGGAGCTGAACCAGCACAGCCCTCCCTACCTCTCATCCTGGATTACCTAGCAGACCTACTTCACAGGGGCCTATCCTTCTCTTCTATTAAAATTCATCCCTTTGCCATCTCTGCTCATTACAGCACAGAGCTACCTCTCTTTTCTCACCCTGTCATCAAACAGTTCCTAAGAGGGGCTAACAACTTAAGGCCCGCACATAATAGCTCCTACCCCAGCTTGGGACCTTAACTTTGTATTGGAAATGCTCACACTACCCCCCTTTGAGCTTGCAGGTTCAGCAGAGTTAAAATTCCTCTCTTGGAAAACATCCTTGCTTCTGGGCATCACTTCAGCTAGAAGAGTGTCTGAGCTACAAGCACTCATGACTGTGGAATCCTTCATCATTTTTCATGCTGACAGTGTCTCCCTCAGGACTAAGCCAACTTTCATGCCTAAAGTGTGGTGTCCAGTGTGGCTCTCAACCAATCTATTCATTTGCCCACCTTTTTCCCTTAAGCCTCAAAATAAGGGGGAAAGGATCCTGCAATCTTTAGATGTGCACAGACTGCTTAGATTCTACCTGGATATAGGACTAAGCCCTTCAGGAAAACTGACCAGTTACTAGTCAGCTTTGCAGCAGGGGTGGAGGGCAAGACCATATTCAAGCAGTCTCCAAATGGATAGCACACTGTATCCATTTCTGTTACAAACACCACTGGAAACTACCCCATCTGGCAATCAGGACACATTCCACAAGGACAACCTCCACCTCTGCAGCTTTTTTTCAGAGGGGTTCCTACTAGGGACATCCTGGAGGCTGCAACATGGAGTTCTGTTTATACCTTCACCAAGCATTACCACCTGCCTATCTTTTCCAAATCCAGGGCAGGCTTTACAACTGCAGTATTGCAGGGCATACTAACCAGCCCCAACTCTTCTTGACTGCCTCCACCCTTTACTTCAGGTTTGGGAATCAACACAAGTGTGATGACTACAACAGTGAAACACGAACATAGTACAGATGTTCTTTGCGTTTCACTGTTGCAGTCCATTACATTTGGGGTTATCTGCTTGCAGTAGCCCTCAGTTGGCCTGATTAACAAAATCTTGGGTCCTGCGTCGATTGCTGTCCCTTCTTCCATGACGTCAGGTCGTCAGGGGTATAAAACATACAGCCGACGCCATTACATCAGTCTTTCTTGCCATGTAGTGCTCGAAGCAGTTCACAAGTGCCAGTCGGCCGACTCCTGAAATTTTCGTTTTCGAGTTTCAGAACCGAAGTCTTCAACTAAAGCTAAGTACCCTGTTAGGGAAGCTTTTTCTTGCTCCTTACCAATGTCAGTAAAAGTTAATAATTGCATTACTTGTGGAAAGCAAGTACCTCATAAAAATTTTCATTCGTACTGTATTCCTTGCCTAGGCCCTGACCATGACGTACCTTGCTGTCTGTTTTGTGCTTTATTTAATCAGCACACTATCAGTCTGTATATTTTTGCCTCTAAATATTTTGGTTCTCAGTTTAATTATCCAGAAATGTCGTTGGTTAGCCATCCGATTACCGGGATTTAAAAAAAAACGCAAAGATAAAGACAGAGACAGGCCGCCAAGGTCCAAAACTGCCTACGCTTCTCCTAAGCCAGTCGCCATTACTCAGTGAGGCACTTTCGCAGCCCCTGATACCCGCTACTTCTGATTCGCAGGCCTCTACTGAGACCCATACTGAGTCTGTATGCTGCGAGATGCTTCAACTATGGAACCCACGGATATTTCTACCTTGAATGGGCCCAGAGACGCTGTGCAGGCACCTGCTTCTAAGGGTGTATTCAGGCCTACGGACTTGCATATTAAACCGACGCCACCTCCTTTATTTAGGCCTAAATCTCGAACCATGCCTAAAATACTGACGCCCAGGCCTCTATGCCTAAAAAACAAATTATAAGAATGACTGAAGATCTTGGAACTAATCAGGGGAAGCCAACCTCCCCCATCTAAGAGACCTAGGACTGAAGTTGTTTATGAATCTTCTGAACAGGATTCTGCTTTTTCTGGCTCTTCTGGTGATCTGGATTTGCCCTGATCTACTTATGAGGATTCTGATGCTGAGGACTCTATTCCCTCTGCTTCCCCTCCAGAGGATTTTTTTTTTTTTTTTTTGGTGAAACCTTACATACTCTAAGGGAGCATTTCCACTGGGAAAGCCAGGATTTTTCTGATTCAAAAAAGAGGCCTAGGGATTTCTTACTCCTGCCTCAGCATAGGCCTTTAGGTATTCCTCCTGTACTAGACATTGTTGATGATGATTTTTCGAAATCTAGTTTGGCCCCTGATTTTTTTGCCTCCTGCTCCCAGAAAACCTGACATATTACAGGGTTCCTGATTCACACAAGTTCCTTTTTAAAAATCCTATTGCGGATCTAGACACTATTTCACAGGGACCCAAGGGCATTAAGGCTTCTGGTAAAAAGCCTACCCCTTCTGATAAGAGACTACAGTGCGCTGGATAGATGGGTTAAGAAGGTTTACACTTCTGTAACCTTGGCCATTAGGGATTTAAACTGCCAGTTTCATATGTTAAAATATCAGCAACATGTTATTGGATTGCTTAAACAGAAAATTATGTTAATTCCTGACTGTGTGGAAAATAAAGAATTACAGGATTTAATGCATTCTGCTGAACAGGTTGGAAAAAATACTTTGCAATGTGGATTTGATTCATTAGAGGCCTCTTGCCGGGCTGCTGTTACTGGGTCTGTGCTCAGAAGGCATGCTTGGGTTAAGGAGCAATCTTTCCTGATCATGTTAAAGCTAAATTGTTGGATGCTCCCCTAAATCAGGACCCCCTGTTCGGCAAAAAGGCTGAGGAAGTTCTTAAAAATATAGAAGATAAAGCTAAATCTGTGCAGACTGCTAAAATATTTCTTACAAGTTCAGCCTCCTATATTTAGTAGGCACTGGCCCTATAAGAAATTGGTCCTTTCCAGCCCCTTCCAGGTCTTCTCAAGCCAAACCCAGACACAGCAGAAACCCCAGGCTTGTGTCTCGGGACACACGACTAAGCAGTGGGGGGTTTCCGCACCCAAATCAGGGATTAGTAAGACCCCCCCCCCTATGGAAAACTATAATGACTTGCTTTTAAAATTTCCAAGCACTTCCCAACTTGAATGCTCCTTTAGGTGGAAAGATTGGTCTGCAGGCCAAAAACTGGGAACTCGTTACCCAGGACAAATGGGTTTTAAATAGTGTCCCAAGGATACATATTTCACTTCCACACCTTACTAACACCAAGCGGGTGGCCAGATCTACCCCCAAATCAGTGGGCAGAGGCCCAAAATCAAGTACTCTCTCTCTTAAGCATGGGGGGGCTATTCAGTTGGTACCAGAAGAGGACAAGGTTTCTATTAGAGACTTTTTCTGGTACCCGGAAAAGGCAATACATGGCGTCCTATCCTGGACCTTTCTACTCTAAGTACCTTTCTGGTGAATCCAAAATTCAAGATGCTGATTCTTCACCAGCTGCTTCCTATGCTAGGCAAAGATGCATGGTTGGCAACACTAGACTTAAAAGAAGCATATCTGCACATCCCTGTCAGGGAGCTTTGCAGAAGATACCTACGCTTCAAAGCAGGCGACATGCACTATCAGTTCTCTGCACTGCCCTTTGGCTTATCTACTGCGCCCAGGGTATTCACAAAGTGCCTAGCTCCAGTCATTGCGTTCTGCAGGCAAAGAAATATTCAAATATATCCATACCTGGACGATTGTCTAATTCAGGCAGAAAGTCAGGACATACTTTTGAATCATCTAGCCTTTGTTCAAAGGGTACTGACTTGTCTGGGGTACACCATAAATGAAAATTAAAAAAAGCACATAGTACCCTGTCAGCAAATGATATTCCTGGGAGCAACCTTGAATACAACTTCCCAGATGGCTTTCCTCACGCCAGAGAAACGGACTCGTTTGACAGCCTTCTTCAAACAAGTGGCCACAAAAACCCAGTTAACTGCAAGGCAGATACTGCAGGCCTTGGGGTTCATGGCCTCCTGCATTCTTCTAATTCCATATGCAAGGCAGCATATGAGGAAACTGCAATGGTATCAACATTCTCAGGATCTAGAAGCTATGATTCCTATCATACCTTGTCTACGTCTAGAGTTCCTTTGGTGGGCAGAGACCTGCCACCAGAACAAGGGACTACCATTCACACTACCCCCTGCCGCCTAAACCTTAACAGACGCATCAGACTATGCATGGGGTGCTCAACTGGCAGGGAAGCACATTCAGCTCAAATGGAACCCAAGTCAAAGGCACCTGCACATAAATCAAAAAGAAATGCTAGCTGTACAGAATGCTCAGACAGCCATCACGGACCATATTCTTTCAGGACAAATAATGGTAAAGACGGACAAGACCACTGTCATGTGGTACATAAACAAGCAGGGTGGTACACAGTCTTGCCCCCTCTGCAGACTAGACATGGCATTGTGGAACACAGCCTTGAGCTACCAAGTAAATCTACAAGCTCAATTCCTGCCAGGAAAACTAAATACACTGGAAGATGGACTAAGCAGAAACCTCATGGACCCACACGAGTGGAAACTGAAATAAAGGATTTTCAACATGTTGACAAGCAAATGGGGGAGCCCAGATATAGACCTGTTTGCCTCCCCCCAGAACCATCAATTGGACAAATTTTGCACAAGGATTCCCCACAAACTAGCTTGGAAAGTGGATGCTCGATCCTTCAGCTGGAAAAACCTATCAGTTTATGCCTTTCCTTTCCTCTGCCTCTGCCCTCCGAGGTACTACTAAAGATCAAACAGGACAAGCCAAGAACAATTTAATTTACACCAGACTGGCCACGCCAACACTGGTACCCCTCCTGGCCAGTCTCACTTTTGGCCCCATGACACCTGCCTCAGACTCCCTCCCTGTTGTCTCAGCAGGGGAACCCAATTCTGCACCCTCAGCTGCAAACCCTGAGCCTAGCAGCCTGGCTAATTACCTAATTTCTTCCTTACCACCCTTCAGTAAATCAGTGATGGATATTATTTTAGAGGCTAGGAGGCCTAGTACTAGAAAATCTTATGCTGCAAAATGCAAAAGATTTTGTACCGGAACTAATCTCAAGGAATGAGAGCAGCAGTGCCCAATTTACCTCAGATTACTTCAATATTTGACTGAGATGCTTCATAAGGGCTTGTCCTTTTCCTCCATCAAAATTCATGCTTCAGCCCTTCAAGCTCATTATAGCACAGAGCCCTCCCTTCTTCTCTCACCCACTGCTCAAGCAGTTCCTCAGAGGGGCTAAAAATTTAAGGCCACCGAGGAGAGCTCCAACTCCAACCTGGGACCTTAACTTTGTCTAGGAGGAACTCGCTCTTACTCCTTTCCAGCCAGCTGCTACTGCAGATTTAAAATTCCTTTCCTGGAAAACAGCTTTCCTTTTAGCAATCACTTCTGCAAGAAGGGTATCTGAGTTACAGGACCTTATGGGAGTGGAGCCTTTCATCATCTTTCATGCGGTCAGGGTGTCCCTCAGAAGCAATCCCTCCTTCATGCCCAAGGTGGTATCCAGTGGCTCTTAATCAGTCATTTAATTTGCCTACCTTCTTTCCTAACTCACAGAACAAAGGGGAATGGATTCTGCACTCCTTAGATGTGCACAGACAACTTAGATTCTACTTGGACAGGACTAAACCTCAAAGGAAATCCGAACTGTTGGTGGCATTTGCTGCAGGGACAGAGGGGAAAGCTATTTCAATGCAAACCATTTCGAAATTGATAGGCCACTGCATTCATTTCTGCTATAAGCACTATGGAAAACCTATTCACAGGAAAATAATTTTCTTAGGTGGCGAAAGCCAGGGTACATTTTTTGTCTAGGCTTATATAGGCCCTAGGGCCAATAGCCTAGTACCTACTTATGAACCTATTCCACAGGGCATCAGACCCCATTCAACCAGGGCTGCATCTTCCTCTACAGTCTTTCTCAGGGGGTCCCTACAAGGGACATCCTAGAAGCTGCTACCTGGGGTTCTGTACATACTTTCACCAAGCATTATCATTTGCCAGTTTTCTCTAAATCCAGAGCTGATTTTGCCACTGCAGCCTTGCAGGGCCTTATAGCTGTTCCTAATTCTATTTAAATTCCTCCTCCCAACCTTAGCTATGGGAATCTACCCAAATGTAATGACTGCAACAGTGGAACACAAATAACATAGTACAGTTGTGTACACTTACCATACATGTAGATGTTTGAGAGTATTCATTGTTGCAGTCTGTTTCCCTTCTTCCATCCCCCTTTTTTCTTTCTCCTTTTATTACAATTCTTTCTTATTGTACTCCTTTCCTTACAAGAGACATATTGGTATTTATTTCCCACTGGTGGGGTTCTTCCACCAGAGCCTGGCCTCCTACTTGGGGGCTCCTGACATGTTAGCGCAAGAAAAACTGATGTAATGGCGTCAGCTGCCTTACTTTATACTACTGATGACCTGACATCAGTCCTCAAGCGAGAGCAACCGACGCAGAAATACTAAGTCTCTCATATTCCGGCTGCCCGAGGTCTATCCTGGCAGGGATAACCCAAATGTGATGACTTCAACAGTGAATACACTCTAACATTTACATTTATGGTAAGTGTACAGAACTGTACTTTGTAGTTACTGGCAAGAAAAGAACCTACGCCCATTCATGGCAAGTGTTTCTTTAGTTCTACAGTATTTGAGTTACTACATGCGACCTGTCTTTCTTACTCCTCAATCATTGTTAATTTGTCTGCTGTCTCAGCATGTCTTCCCATCACTCCCCCTCCTTCAATGCAGTCTAATCTCAAAAATGTGTTTGAAAAGGGTGTTGAATAAGAAGTCTCCTTAGAAACTTGTGGCTCCTCCTTTGGATCTTAATCTGTTTGTTTACCAGGAAAGTCTGACTGGTATAAAGCCCTTGTAAAGCAGGAGTCTTGGGAGAAAAACTCTGTAATTATACTTTTTGACTTGTACATAAAATATAGTTACATGATATCCGAAGGAATACAAAATATTAGTGTACATACATGACCAGAAAAATACAGTGGCTTACATTAACATTTAGGAACAGAGTGTACACAGCATGCCTCGGTATATGCAGTGTTGAACATTCATTAGAAATAGGCGCAGGCTTGTAAATAGACATGCAACATTGAAAAAGATACTGTAATATTAACAGCATTTTTTTTTAGACTAGCTCTTGCTTTATTTCAGCCAGCTCATCGGGCTGACTTGAGGTTCTCAACATGGAAAGCTATCTTGGTAATTGCTTTGACCTCTGCAAGAAGAGCGATTTATCAGCTCTCAAGCTGAGTTAGCCTCATTTTTCTACAAACATAGGGTTTCCTTAAGAATTGAGCCTTTATTTAAGCTAAGCCATCCATTTCTTGTGTGAATAAGGAAGAAAGGATGCTCGGTACATTGGATGTGCACAGACAACTCTGGTACTATTCCAAACGAATAAGTGATGAGAAGAACGAAGGTCTAGCAGCAAAATGAGATTTATTATAATAAAATCCACAAGCACCAAGTAGCAGACGTTCTACCAATACCAAGTAACAAACGTGATTGACCTAGGTTTCGTTCTTATGCCAGGACTTCTTCAGAACAGCATGTAAAATTCACAACCCCACATAAATACCCTTTCGTATCATCCCATTACCAATTAATCAATTATTCAATCATAAATTATGAGACTGCAAAACAAAAACATAAACCTAAAAATATGTACTATACTAAAAAACTTGGTCTAATTAAAAATGAAGTTGTAACGAATATGCAAATTCCTAAAAATGTGTAAAACAATGAATACACTAGGTTATGAATATTTATTTAATCGTACATTTAATTCCTACCTAAAATGTGCTTCAAATTCAATAAGGGCATTATAGTAACATAATTTATACCGGGATAATTTTGTGCGTCCAATCTTAGTTGCCATTTCAATTCACATATGTCCAAATGGACATCCAATATCCTACCTTGTACATCACCCTTAATCTGTTGCATCACACAAAATTTGAAATGATGACCAGTATTACCAACAATATGCCTTGCTAAAGCATTTGTGGGCTTACAATGCTTGATATCTAAAATGTGCTCCCTAATTCTCTCTAAAATACCTAGATGTTTTTCCTATATAAAATACTGGGCACTCCTGACACTTGGCCAGATATACCACATTTTGAACATAATCAAAATGACCTAAAATGGGTATGTAATGATTTTTAACCATAATATGCCTGTCCGTAGGTAAAATATACTGACAATTGGAACATCTCCCACATTTGAAGTTACCTACCTTCCTAACATTTAATGAATGTTTAGGAAGAGGACCTTTTTCAAATATGTTCTTCAAAGATTGATCCTTTTTAAATACAAACTTAGGTGCACCTCCAATCTTTGTTCCCACATTTTTGTCCAATTGTAAAATTGGATCAATCCACCTGTCAGTATATTTTACTTACGGACAGGCATATTATGATTAATCATTACATACCCATTTTAGGTCATTTTGATTATGTCCAAAATGTGGCATATCTGGCCAAGTGTCAGGAGTGCCCAGTATTTTATATAGGAAAAACATCTAGGTATTTTAGAGAGAGAATTAGGTAGCACATTTTAGATATCAAGCATTGTAAGCCCACAAATGCTTTAGCAAGGCATATTGTTGGTAATACTGGTCATAATTTCAAATTGTGTGCAATACAACAGATTAAGGGTGATATACAAGGTAGGATATTGGATGTCCATTTGGACATATGTGAATTGAAATGGCAACTAAGACTGGACGCACAAAATTATCCTGGTGTAAATGATTGTTACTATAATGCCCTTATTGAAGTTGAAGCACATTTTAGGTAGGAATTAAATGCATGATTAAATAAATATTCATAACATAGTGTATTCATTGTTTATTTACACATTTTATTAGGAATTTGTATATTTGTTACAACTTCATTTTTAATTAGACCAAGTTTTTTAGTATAGTACATATTTTTAGGTTTATGTTTTTGTTTTGCAGTGTCTCTTTTAATTTATGATTGTATAATTGATTAATTGGTAATGGGATGATATGAAAGGGTATTTATGTGGGGTTGTGAATTTTACATGCTGTTCTGAAGAAGTTCTGGCATAAGGACAAAACCTAGGTCAATCATGTTTGCTACTTCATGTTGGTAGAACGTCTGCTACTTGGTGCTTGTGGATTTTATTTTAATAAATCTCATTTTGCTGCTAGACCTTAGTTCTTCTCATCACTTATTTGTTTGAATTTGTGGACTGGTTTTTAGTTTGTGTTAACTCTGCTACTATGTTGGTAGAATAAAATCTTTTAGAACTTTTGATCAGTTCATTTTTTGTGAAAGCAAGGAAAAAATGGCCAAGGCCACATGTGTCAAAGGAGAGTAGTTCAAGTGATTGTTTTATACCGTTAGGTTTTATTATGCCTACCACAACATCACTTTTCCAGGTAGGGTCAAGGCTCACCGTACCAGGACCCTGTCTTTTTGGAAAAGATTGGGCTCCAGAAGTATTCCAGATGCAGCAACTTGGTCCTATGTGCACACCTGTACAGAGGACTATAAGCTAGAATCCTTCTTCAGGTCTAGGACAAGTTTTGCTAGAACCATTCTCTAAGGACTCCTGGACATTCGTCCTTCGTCTTCCCCATCACTTTAAGCTATTGTAGTCTTCACATATGTTTTATGCTACTTCGGCAGTGATCGTTATGAAGAACATCAAACTTTTGTGAAGTAAACCTACTAATATCACTGCCGCAGTAGCTACTAAGCTGTGGAATTTTCATTGTTTTAGTACTGTCCTGTCAGGGCTTTAGTCTCTCTCTGTTGGCATCAAACCTTTGATGGACTTTGTGCCCAAGCCTGATTGTTCTCAGCTTGAGCTGACTAAGGGTTTGGGGACTTCTAAGGTGGTCAGGTGTTACATCTTTAGCAGGATATAAACCATATAGCTTAAACTATTGCAGCAGTTATCTTTTGTACATCTACTGTTATGGAAATTTTGCTTATGCAACTTTTTCTCCCCTCTTTCGTTATGGTCACGAGCATTTACCGCAAGCTTTTCACAGGCTGGATCTAGTCACACACTATCAGGGATGTTTGATAACACCCCAGTCATAACTGTGTCTCACTTCCTGAATGATAGAATCGTAATACCTTTAACGCACCTGCAGCAGGTATTAAAGGAGGTAAAAAAAAAAAATCCTGCTACTAGAAAATCAATTAGTAATAAGTGGAAGTTTTTTCTAGTTGGTGACAAAAAAGAACCAGCACCCATTCAAATGTACCATTTCTCTGGTTCTACATTTTGTGTGAGGTACTGTCCTGTGGCCTGTCTTACTCCTCAGTCAAGGTTCATTTGTTGCCCATTACAGCATGTCTGCCCATGGCTCCCCCTCTTTCAATGCAATCTTGCGTGAAAATGTTATTCTAAGGGATGTTGCATACAAAGCCTTCTAGTTAGAGGATCTTAATTGTTAGGAAACAAACTATTGTTCTACTTGAATCATCTCATCAGCCTGATGTGAGGTTTTTTAACTTGGAAAACAGTTACTGAGTACTCTGACCTCTGCAGAAAGAGTATCTGAGTTGCAAGTTCTTATGGTGAGTTAAGATTCTCATTTCCCACAAAGACACGTTTATTTAAGAGCTGCCGCTTCTTTTATGCCTACATTAGTACCCAAGTTTTCTTTCCAGAACTTAAAAAGATGGCCAGTGGATGTCCACGGACACCTGTGGTACGATTATGACGGAACAAAATGTTTCAGAACTTCTGATTAGTTAATTTTTTGTGAAGCTTAGAAGAAAGGACAACCTGTTTGTCTAATGCTATTTCCTTTTGTTATACCCACTACAACAAAATATTCCAGGAAGGACAAGGTTCTTTCTACCATGGTGTTGGCTTCATCTGAGGGCCTTTTGAAGTATTCCAGATGCACCAACCTGGTCCTGTATATACACATTTACAAAGCAGTATTAACTAGACTCCTTCTCCAGGATTAGGGCAGGCTTTGTTAGGACCATTCTGGAACCTCGTCTTTCATCCTCCCAGTCATGGTAGTCTACCCATGCACCTTAGACTACTTCAGCAGTGATAGACAAGATGAGCATAGTACATTTGCCATAGTAGTAGGTATTTAAAATCACTGCTGAAGTAGACAGTTCCTCCATCTTTCTTATTTTTGTACATCTTTTATGCCAGGGTACTGATGTTTTTTTTTTGTTTTTTTTTTTTTTCAAGACTTTATTCTCCCTCTCTGTATGTAAAAGCTCTGAAGGGCTTGGTGACTAAACCTGTCTTTGTCAGCTCAACATGAGCTGAGTATAGGTAATTGGAAGGTGCCCTGATGTCATCAGGCTGTTATAGCCTTAGCAGGATATAGCACATGTAGTGTAGGCTACTGCAGCAGTGCTTATCTGAACATCTACTTTATGGTTAGTTTACTTACACAGCTGTACTTTTTCCAGAGAGTGGGGCAGCAACTTTACTGGATGGCTAAAGAATTACTTTGATGACAAAAGGATAAGCATTGTTTGCAGTCAATTTAAGGTACTCTGGTGGAAGCAGTAAAGAATATAAAGGAGGTTTTCACATTTCTGAGCTAGCCAGGTGAAGTCAATGGAGAGTATTATAAGATGATGTTCAACTAGGTGATGAAAGACAATAGTAAACTGTGGTAGGGAAGTAGTGAAGTAATATTGACAAGTGATGTGCAGAATAGTGGTAGATTGGGGGGGGGAGTGTTAAGGGCCTCAGGAAAAGTAGAAGACAGTTTCCAGTATTAAGCATTTCTGCTGAAGAGTGAGCTATGAATGAATTTGAAGATGTAATTTTGTATGAAGAGATGACTTAAGCTCATTATGTCCAAATTATTTTACTATCTTTTGACTTTTCATAGGTTTGTAGGCAAGTACTAGGCAAGCTGTCCTTGTGGGCCATTTTAAGCCTAGCCAATTTTCCTTTTAAACATGAGAATCAAAATTTGTCTCGTGTCTGTGAGGATCGTATTTAACCAGTACTTTAACATTTTAGAATACAGAATATTGGTCAAATTGTTTAAGCAGAGGAACAGAAAAGTTAATGAATTAATGTATTTCTAGTTGTATATAGTATGATCTTTTCAGTTTGAGTTATTCCAACTAGCGATTTTTCGAAGCTGATTAATAAAGCTGCCTGCCATTATTTCCAATCTTTGTATGCCGTGTGGAGTTGGTGAGAAAGACGGTCTAAATTACATTTTTTTTAATCTTGCAGTTTTAGTGATAGTTGATTAATAGGGTTAACCTGTAGAGCATGAATACATGTTGAGAATGTGTCATACGACCATAATCCAGTTAGTGCCGAGGACTACACATTAACGGTTTTTTGAAGTAAGCCTGGCAAATGTCAGTAGCTTCGTCCTTAGAGGAATCTAGGGAATAATGGGACATACAAGTGTATATGTTAGAAAAGTTCTAGGCTAATCTCTTTTGTGCTGTGGTGGTATGTTTATGGAATTTTCCATCAGAAGTAAAGATGTTATGTTGTCCCATCTCGCCTTCATTCTTGCTGTTTGGGTTCAGAGACAAA